>NC_136983.1:2517165-2717165 GCF_032717465.1 Coenobita brevimanus | reverse complement strand
ACACCCTGAAGAATAATGTGATTGATAGCTACAGAAAAACAGTTGTCGCCTACAACTATCTATCTATCTATTGCCAGACGCCTTAATCCCGTAAGGGGTGGCCTCAAACAAATCGCCTCCATGTCACCCTGTCCCATGCCATTTCATTGCCCTGCCCCCAGCTCACACCCCCCTCTCTCATATACCTCTCCGCTCTATCCCTCCATCTCATCCTTGGCCTCTCCCTCCCTCTCCTCCCCTCCGCCTCACTCACATGCACTCCTCGTCAGTCTCTCAGCCTATAATTACAGATATTTAAAAATCAGAGAAAACAATAACACACAAGAAAAGAGACAGAAACCGTAGAACCAGGCTCTGTTGAAGGCCTTTGAAATATTTGGCAAAGACAAAGGTTTCGCGGAGATTACGAAAGAAGGATGAACGAAAAACAGAGAGGGACCCAGCAAGACCCCCTGCCGGAAAACATTTTAGCGATCGAAAAGAAGATGATGAAATAAGCCTCAAAAATTTCTTGTTGAGGATAAATTAAAAAAAACATTAGAGACAGAAGATATTTATGAAGCAATTAGGTGATAGGCTAAGGAGTACGTCTAGGGAATTCAGTACAAAAGCTCTTATTGACAGTGATGTTGAGGTCAGTGAGGATAGAAAATACTGTACATTTTTCAAAGGAATTTTAATAATAGGCATGATTGGTCCTCCTGTCTGCCCCCACCTGCTCCCTTCCGCTTCCTGCTTTCTCCCTTCCCTCTCCCTATTCACTGCCTTCCCCCTCCCTACCTACTCCCTTCCCCCTCCCTACCTGCTCCCTTCCCCCTCCCTACCTGCTCCCCCCTCCCTACCTGCTCCCCCCTCCCTACCTACTCTCTTCCCTTCCCTGCCTACTCCCTTCCCCCTCCCTACCTGCTCCCTTCCCTATCCTGCCTACTCCCTTCCCCCTCCCTACCTGCTCCCTTCCCCCTCCCTACCTGCTCCCTTCCCCTCCTTACTTACTCCCTTCCCTCTCCTGCCTACTCCTTTCCCCCTCCCTACCTACTCCCTTCCTCTCCTTACTTACTCCCTTCCCCTCCCCTATCTACTCCCTTCCCCTCCCCTATCTACTCCCTTCCCCCTCCCTATCTACTCCCTTCCGCCCCATACCTACGCCCTCCACCTCTGGGGCCTCTTCACCGTGGAGGGCATGTCACACTGATAGGGGGGACTCAAAAGGGGACCTCTCTCATTCCGGAGATTAGTCCCACAGGAGCACCTCTCTCTCTCTCTCTCTCTCTCTCCCCCTCCCTCCATCCTTTTGCTGCTTATCTCACGCAGCTCAGTGGCAGAAAAAAAGACAATACTGTGGCTTTACATCACTTCTTCGTGACTAGCATCATACTCTAGCGTTCACCTGTTATAACCCAGCGTTCAAGATGGAGGGATGGTAATTTTGGGCCAAGATAAATGGAACAGACTCAGGGGTGGACGAAAAATATTTAGTATTGAAAATAAAATTAATAATGATGATATTAAAGGGTATTTATTATTTATTAACCCCTTCACTACGATGACGTGTATTACTGTAGTCTTCGGCTCGTATGCTATCTATTTGTTGTCAGACGCCTTAATCCCGTAAGGAGTGGCCACAAACAAATCGCCTCCATGTCGCCCTGTCCCCCGCCATTTCACTGCCCTGCTCCCAGCTCACAACCCCCTCTCTCATATACCTCTCCACTCCGTCCCTCCATCTCATCCTTGGCCTCCACCTCCCTCTCCCCCCCCCCACGTCACACACTTCTCGTCTCTCACTCCATGTATGCGCGTCGATTAATAAAGCTACCTAACGCCTTCCCCTAAGCGATTTAGTTTGCTCATCGCTCCCTACTATCCTCGTCTGTGTAAATCATTCCAGTATCACCATTTTCTGCAGAAATAACATACGAATTGATATTAACCGGTCGTATCCAAAAATAAATCGCTAAGGAAGAGGTGTTAGGGAGCTTCCTTAACCGACGCGAATACCTTAATTGTTTCCGCCGATTTTATTTAACTTGCGAAAGACACCTGAGAGAGAGAGACAGACAAAAAGACAGACAGACAGACAGAAAGGAGAGATAGATAGATAGATAGATAGATAGAGAGAGAGAGAGAGAGAGAGAGAGAGAGAGAGAGAGAGAGAGAGAGAGAGCGTATATTGTTAGGGTTTGTTTTGATGAAGTGTTTTTGTTACAGCCAACACAAAAGAGAGGAAGGGAGGGAGGGAGGAGAGAAAGAGAGGGGAGAGGAGAGGAGAAAAGAGAGAGGAAAGGAGAGAGGGGATGAAAGAGAAGAGAAGGGAGGGGGACGGAGGGAAAGAGAAATAATGTGCGAGAGAGAGAAAGAGAGAGAGAGAGAGAGAGAGAGAGAGGAAGGGAGGACGAGAAAGGGAAGGGGAGGAGAGAGGGAGAGGGGGAAGGAAGGGAGGAGGGAAGGGAGAGGGGAGGAGAGGGTAGGGAACAGAAGGAAGGGAGAGGGAAGGAAAGGAGAGGGGAGAGGAGGAAGGGAGAGGGAAGGAAATGAGAGAGGGAGAGGAGAGGGGAGGGAAATGAAGGAAGGGAGAGGAGAGAGGGGGGAACAGAAGGAAAGGAGAGGGGAGGTGAGAAAGGGAGAGGGAAGGAAATGAGAGAGGAGTGAGGGAGAGGGGAGGGTAGTGGAGGAGTGTGTGTCTGTATTGATCCACGTGGGGCTCACTGCAGACCCGGACCTCTCCACTAAGGGGGAGTAAAAAACGCTAACAGCTAGGGTCGTATTCTGAGTGGCTTTGGGCACCCCTAACACCTTCTCCTTAGCGATTTATTCTGCTTATTACACCTCTACACCTTCTTTTTATATTACTGATGCAGACTACATTGAAATTAAAGTCAGCGCCTCACCTGGACCAGCTGCAGGGAAATAACGTGGTTTATTTTCCGGGTGGACGCCGCAGCTGCTTCACTCTACCCAGGGTGTACTCCGCCATCACATGAAGGCTCCTAATCAGTGCCCCAGGAAAAGTGGTCGTCACAGAATTAATAACCTCTTCATAGGGTAGGCAAGTACGTGTGTGTGTGTGTGTGTGTGTGTGTGTGTGTGTTCTCTGTTACCCTACCTACCCTTTACTCTGCTTGCCACACCATATCACAACACACCATACCACCCCACCCCACCCCACACCACCCTACCCCACCGCACCACACCACACCAGATTCCTGCCCCTAACACACCACATCACACCAGCCGTAAATCAACATGTGTAGCCAGGGAGGGGAAATGACATGAAAACAAGATCATCAAAGAATTATTCGTAGTTGGAGAGAGAGAGAGAGAGAGAGAGAGAGAGAGAGAGAGAGAGAAATAGAGAGAGGAAGCAATCTGTCAATTTTGATGTGTGGTGTTGAAACTTAATCCAGCACGAAGAGAGACATTCCAACATCGAAAATTTTGTCTGGCTGGAGGAGGTTAAAAAAAAAAAAAAAAGCAAAATCTTTCATTATAAGATGGTTAAGGACTTGAATTTTGTGTTACTTTTACATTTTACTCTTGCCTCTGCCCGTCGATTTTGTTCAGCGTACGAGAGCATATTAGTGATGAGGTTGGTAAAATATTGGTGTCCCTTCAGTTCGGATGGTTTGGCATAAGCTGGATGTAAGCGTGTGAAGATAGCAAGATTAGAGTATAAAGTATAGCACTGGACTAAGGAAATTACGAACCACTAAGCTGTGAATTTATGCTCTGTACCCGGGAACACCACATAGTTCAGTGTTGCTAGTGAACAGAACTCAGGGTGTACAGTAAGAGGCAGCTTCTCCAGTGTACAGTACTTATAGCCTCAACGTATAACACAGGAGCACTGAAGGCGGTTCTTGTTTCACGTCCCGGGTTTCCACATCATTCATTTACACAGACGACGTACATTGAAAGACACAACTATCTTTTCAAAGTCTGACGAATATATAGCGGCAGAATCGAACCATTTGCAGTACGTACTAGTGGAGATAGGGGTTTCATTGTATTTCGCCAGGTGTAAATTATCTTTGGACGGAACTGGGAAGATAGGCCTAGTTGTGTCTTTCATTGTACGTTCGTTGGTTCGTTTCAAAGGCTCCTGGATGCTTGCTTACATCGGCATTGGTCTACTAATATGGCTGTTCACGCTGCTTCATCTCTAGCAGCCTCTCTACTCAGTCCCCTATCCCTGAGGTCACACATTATGCCCTCGTCCCAAGTCTGAAATTGATCGTGTTTCATAGCAAAATCAATGAGCAACAAATACCAAGAGTCATCAGGAAATACCGCCACAAGATGCACCACACTACATCGTTTATGCATTTGGTTTGAAGGATGTATTTACTGTAGTATCGGCAAAATAGATGGCCTTACACACGAGCATAAGTAGTTTGCATTATGAGGATGGTGTGGAAATACAATCATGTTTTCGGTAAATCAAGACGAAATGCTCAAAATATCCACACTACATATGACACACATTTCTTCAGTAATGTCATGTATATCGTCATTATCTTTATTACTTTCTTAACCCCTTCACTCCTCTGACTTATTTTGCTTTCTGTTACTGCCCCCCCCCCCCCATTTAATTCAGCCTTAGGGGGAGATTTCAGGCTGGAGGAATTACATGCAGACTTTGTTACTTCTACTGCATGTGTTAAAATGAATGTTATTGTCTGGTGAGTGCGATAAATATATTAATAAAAGTAACTTGATGGTAGATTAGTGTACAAATAGAGAGAGAGAGAGAGAGAGAGAGAGAGAGAGAGAGAGAGAGACGGAGTGATAGGTTGATTGAGTGATTGATTTTTTGATTGATTTATAGATAGATAGATGAATGGACAGATAGATAGATAGATATAGAGAGAGATAAACTGGTTAAATGACTGATTGATTGATAGACGTTGAAAGAAAGATACGTAGAGAGAGAGAGAGAGAGAGATACGTAGATAGATAGATAGATAGATGGGCATTTAAAAATATATGTGGACAGACAGATAGATAGACTGACATTAAAAGTAAGATGCGTAAATAGATAGATAGATAGTTAAATAGACGCTGTTGGTATAAATAACCTGTAAGTAAATATTTATGTGGCATATACGAGACTAAATTGCTAAAGATGATGAGTTTGGGAGACTCCGAGGCCCACTGGAATACGTCCCTGGGATATTGAACGATTTTCTCTCTCTCTCTCTCTCTCTCTCTCTCTCTCTCTCTCTCTCTCTCTCTAATATAATTTTACGTAACATATGTCCAGTCTTTCCTCTTCTCTCCCCCCCCTCCCTTCCCTCTCTCCCCTCCCCTTTCCTCTCCTCTCCTCTCCCTATTTCCCCCTTCCCCTCTTTTGCCTCACCCTCCGCTCCCCTTCCCACCCCTCCCCTCCCCCATCTATCTCCTCTCTCCATCCCCCACTTACCCTCCCCTCTCTCCTCCCCTCCCCTCCCTTCTCTCTCCCCTCATCTTCTCCTCCCCTCTCCATACAAACTCCCTCCTCCCCCTCTTCCTTCCTCCCCCTCCCCCGCGTCCTTTCCAATCCCTCTTCTCCCCCTCTTTCTCTTCCCTTCTGTCTCTCTCACTCTCCCCTTCCCATCTTCATTTCCCTAGCCATCCCTACTTCCTCTTCCCCCCTCCCCAGCCTGGGTCGTAAGTCCTTTTGAGGTACTACTTGTCCTTGCAACTCCCTAAATCTCCCTCTTTCCCTCCTATCCCTCCTCTTTCGTCTCTCTCTCTCTCTCTCTCTCTCTCTCTCTCTCTCTCTCTCTCTCTCTCTCTCTCTCTCTCTCTCTCTCTCTCTCTCTCTCTCTCTCCCTCTCCCTCTCTCCCCTCCCTCTCCCTCTCTCTCCCCTTCTCTATCTCACCATTAAATCTCAACCAACCAGAGCCGGCAGGAAAAAGTGAGAAAGACCATCATGTATAATTCAATCATTTACCCTTCGTATGTCATCCTCTCTCTCTCTCTCTCTCTCTCTCTCTCTCTCAGTGGCGGATCCAACACCCACTTATGGCCACTTACAGCCCCCCCCCCCCCGCCTACCAGGGGCGAATCCTCTTAAGTGATCTAATACAAACGGAAGGGTGAAGAGGGGAGAGAGAGAGAGAGAGAGAGAGAGAGAGAGAGAAGGGGGGTAAGGGGGAGGGGGGAGAGAAATGCAAGGGGAAGGAGAAGGAAGAGGGAGGGGACGGGAAGATGTTGACGAAGGACTGGAAGAGAGAGAGAGAGAGAGAGAGAGAGGAAACAATCTGTCAGTTTTGTCATCTAGTGTTTCTGAGATAAGCCACGACTGGTGAGGGAGGGAGGGAGAGAAGAGGGGAGGGAGAGGGGAGAGAAGAGGGGAGGGAGAAGGTGAGGAGAGAAAGAAGGATAGAAGAGGGAAGGGAGGAAGGAGAGAATTTGGGGAGGGAAGAGGGAGAGAAGAGGGGAGGGAAAAGGGAGAGAATAACGGAGGGAGGAAGGAAGGAAGATGGGGAGGGAGGAGGAAGAGAGGGAATTGGATAGGAGAGGAGAGAAAGTGAAAAGGGCGACAGAAGGGGGAAAGGGAGGGGGAGGGGGAGGAAAAGGAGAGAAGGAGGGAAAGGGGCAAAAGGAAATGAGGGAGAGAGAGAGAGAGAGAGAGAGAGAGAGAGAGACGGGGAGAGAGAAAAGAAAAAATGGAAGGGAGAGAAACAGAGGAAAAGAGAGAAAGACGGTGAATAAATGGAAGATGTGTGTGAGAGAGAGAGAGAGAGAGAGAGAGAGAGAGAGAGAGAGAGAGATGAAACTGTCAAGGGTCTGTCTCTCCTAACTACCCCAAGCAGGTTAACCCCTTGAGCCTGAGGACGTAGGCTACTTTTAATTACACCCACGCTTGCAGGTGGAAGGGTTAAGGGTCAAGCAAGGAAGAAGGGACTCGGTATTGAAAGCAGTCAGTCAAAAGGAAGCTCCCTAACACTTTTTCTAAGCGATTTGTTTTGTTTATTACCCTTTACTGTCCTCTACTGTGTTAAATAAATCTTTCCAATGTCGCCATTTTCTGCATAAATAAAGTACAAAAGGATATTAATCGCCCACATTCAGAAATAATCGCTAAGGAAGAGGTGATAGGGAGCTTCCTTGCCCGACGAGAATACGAACCAAGGTCAAGGTCAAGGTCACAGGGCAAGGACGACTTAAACAGTTTTATCCAAAGTAGACTAAATTTGTGGAAGGGTTTGCTTTAGAACAAGGATCAAAGGATTCGATTTTGAGAAGTCAGTCAGAGGTCAAGGCCAGAGGAAAGAGTCAAAAGGAAAGGTCACCGGGCAAAGTAAATTCAGTTCTGCTTCGAACCAAAGCTTGTCCAGGAGTTAAAAGTTGGGCAAGAATGGAGTAATTACCCGTCCCCACCCTGGAGGGGCTCGGCGACGGTATTGTTCTGTTTGTTTGTCTGTCTGTCTGTCTCTCTTTCTGTCTGTCTATCTGTTAACAAGTTTACACGAAAACTACTGGTGCGATTTTGACTAAAATTACAGGGATAATGGGCTATGGCCTTATGATCACCTGATTAAATTTGGGACCAAACTGAGCCAAGACCTAGGCTGTGGGCCCCCCCCCCAAAAAAAAAAAAAAAAAAAAAAAGTTTTTCGCCATAGCTCCATTCAAATTCGTCATAACAACATGAAACCAAAACCTAAAGGTACATCTTTCAAATCTGCATCCTATAACATGCCTCATTACATCAGGGGGGTCAGCCCCCAGTTAGCAGTAGGGGGGTCAGTGTCAGGTGGGTCGGGCCTAAAATTTCAGATGGGCATAAAATCGCCAATTTTCACCCGATTTACTCCAAATTTGATATGTGACATCTTTGACTAGATATCCTGTTGTGTTTATACGTCAGCACTAAAATGACTGCCGGGGACGGGTTTGCTGATCCTTGGCACCGCTTCTTGTTCGATTTTGAGAGTAATTTGTTCAAGGTCAAGGTCACAGCGAAAAGGTCACATATGTGGCCCTCAGACCAGCTGGTGGCCACGGGTGTTGCCTTCTCTTAGTGCACCTTGTTTCCTTCCTGCCATCTCCAGACAAGGGTTCAGCTTAAGAGAGATTTTTAACACTGGAAGGGTCAGATGCACCTTCCTCAGAATAGTTCCCCCCAAACGTCACCCTACAGCTGTTCAAGACAATTATAGATTTTTTTTATGAATGAAAGACGTCTGTAATCTTGAGGGATTTTTTTTTCTTATTTAAATTGCGTTTCCTTCCTCTGTTCATCATCTGTAAATAATAATAATAATAATAATAATAATAATAATAATAGCCCTGCTTAATGAGATACCTTACTAAGTTGAATAAAATCGTCTGTTAATAATAATAATAATGATAATATTAATAATAATAATAATATGAGCCCTACTTAATATCTTACTAACTTGAATAAAATCGTCTGATAGTACCATAATAGTGAAGGGATTGATATTGGTAGTTGTGGTTGGTTATCATAGTTAGTCCATTCACCCCGACGACGTCCTTTATATCTAGTTACCGACAGAATAATTTAATCAGTTTTGGGGAATGATCTATGGAAATGAAAGAGTACAAGAGTTAAGGAAGGCTCCATCTGTCCCCCTCTCAGTTCCTAAAATATGTGCTGAAGTGAAGGAAATCGCACGGAAAACAGGACTGAAGGGGTTAATGGTGTGTGTGTGTGTGTGTGTGTGTGTGTGTGTGTGTGTGTGTGTGTGTGTGTGTGTGTGTGTGAGGGGGGAGGAAACACGTGCAAACCCTTGTGATAGGAGAGATAATATTCCCTAGGGACAAACGGGAATAACTGATAATACATTTATTGTTATCGTTAAACACACTTCACAGCAGAGAGAGAGAGAGAGAGAGAGAGGAGGAGGAGGAGGAGGAACAGAAGAGGAGGAGAGAACGAGGGAGAAGAGGACGAGGAAGAGGAGGCGAAAGAAGAAGTGATTCGAATCAAAAGCGCTGCCTAGCAACCGGCAGCGTGGAAATATTTTTAGAGCAACCTGTGGTAATATTTTCGCTTGCAGTGAGGCTATAATCTCTCTCTCTCACACACACACACACACACACACACACACACACACACACACACACACACACACACACACACACACACACACACACAAAGGGGTCCCCAAATATTACTTCCCACGATCGCTACATCATAATCCCATTTGCCACCACCATCCCCTCTCTCTCCATTGGCTACGCTGGTGTGTGTGTGTGTGTGTGTGTGTGTGTGTGTGTGTGTGTGTGTGTGGAGAGAGAGAGAGAGAGAGAGAGAGGAACTGTGTGAGAATGAGAAATAAATCACAAGGGAAGAATGCTAAGGGAGGGCTGTGGTGTGTAGTGGAAGGAGTGTCGTTACTGAGTAGGGACAGAGATGCATGGAGGGCCTTTTCTTCACACCACCCCCTCAGAGGATGCAGGATCAGGCAATATAGATAAAGCAGGGGAATAGTACCTCTCTCTCATAGACAAATCACAAACAGCCCAGTCACTTTAATCTCATCAACACAGATCAATACGTAACTCTAACACTGAATTAATCCCTTCTGTACCACGATTTTTATTATTATTATTATTATTATTATTATTATTATCATCATCTCCGCCAACAAAGGTAGATGAAAGTTATGTATTCACCCTTGCCTGTGAGTCTGTATGCAAGATATCTCAAAAAGTCATTATCGGATTTCTGTAAAGGCTGGTGGATAGGTAGACAGCGGGTCAAGGAAGGGTTGATTAGAATTTGAGGTAGATCCAGATACGATTGCAGAAATAAATCATAAATATCACTGACGTTGGGGAGATACGTGCTCTCTGATGTGTAACGAGGCTGACTAAGACCGTAGACTTAATTGACTGTGTGAGACCGGAATAGTAATCGTCTGGTAGGAAAGAGGAATTTCAGCAGCAGATTATAAGTTTTATTGGCGTTGTCGAAGGTATGCGCAGAATGCCTTTCGTTCATTAGTAGTAGTAGTAGTAGTAGCAGTAGTAGTAGTAGTGGTAGTCGTAGTAGTAACAGTAGTAGTGGTAGTAGTAGTAGTGGTAGTCGTAGTAGTAACAGTAGTAGTCGTAGTAGTACGGTAGTAGTAATAGTAGTAATAATCATAGTTCCACAAGATTTTTTGAAATAATTTTCACAGAGTTTATAGTTAACTTTTTTTTATTTTTTTTTATACGATGCTGTAGAGTGACGCCTACACGTGGTGGCACGGATAGCCTTATAACGGAGCGCCTCCACTTCCTAGCTATACACACGTCCCTCACCTCCCACCCCAGCCCTGGAAAAGAGGAGGACGGTGGTCTGCTGGAGGGGGACAACTTTAGGCACAACCAATAGCACAGTTACGTCTTTCTTTAATATTCTTGACCAGATATATGAGAGGGGGGATGTGAGCTGGGGGGAAGGCAGCCAGATGGTAAAGGACTGGGCGACGGAGGCGATTTGTTTGTGGCCACCCCTCAAGTAATTACGGGATTCTACGATGATATTTTTTCCCTAATAATCTTGCTACTGTCACATAATTCACCTCAGTAGGAAGAGTAAATAGCAGCTGTGAAATGGTTAGGAAAGTAGTCTGATGTTTGATGTGATGGGAGTTCGATTTCACTTTGGGGCAGGGGACAATTTGATGATGGTAATTTCGTTTAAGCATATTTCTACTGACCATCCACAACACCCACCGACATGGCATAGAAACACCTTCGCTAATACCAGCACACCAGTCCGGAATGAGACAGCCTCAGTATACACCCAATATGGACGGTGGGTATTGGCGTTGAGGTGGTGACAAATGAGAGAGAGAGAGAGAGAGAGAGAGAGAGAGAGAGAGAGAGAGAGAGAGAGAGAGAGAGAGAGAGCATGAATGTATATGTAATGAGTTGCGAAAAATCACTCCCTGTACCCGCCCTCTGCCAAGGTGTAGTTCTCTGCCACAGCGGGGATCGAACTCGCGACCACACAGACCCGGCAATTATTGAATCAATCCCCCGTGATGTCCAGCTTAGGAGGCGATTTTCAGGGGATTTCCTTGGGTCAGTTGACTCCCACGGGGGATTTGGTGTGTGAGGGGTTTCTCTCTCTCTCTCTCTCTCTCTCTTTCTTTCACACACACACACACACACACACACACACACACACACACACACACAAAACGATTTATCCTATAGTGAGGAGATTATAACTAAGGCTTAATAGGGATACGTTTATAGCTGAGAGTCCCCCACACGACAAGACTCTAAAAACAATCTTCCATCTCATCTAGCCCGGCAGTTATTTCACGTCACTGCACTTCTCTTCACTTTGACCCTCATCTCCAACATCACACAACAGTTCCGTGATTGACATTAACGCAGATGATAGTAACCCTGTTCAAAGGTCATCTGGGAACAAACAAAAGACTGTAAGCTTGCGTGTCGGTGGTAGGATAAACGAAACGGTGATAGGATAGGCGAAACGGTGATAGGATAGGCGAAACGGTGACAGCATAAACGAAACAGTGTTAGTACATCGGGCAGTGAGGGTTCGTATAAGATCATAATACCTGTATAAACGAAAATCGATCGTATAATAAAATGGGTCCCTAATTTTTAAGCTACCGTATCAGCGAGTTTTATCAGTCCTTCGTAACACAAATTGATATATAAATAGGCTATGTATAAATTTAGATAGATAGAGAGATGGTATTTATTACATATTTATTTAGAGATAGATAGATAGATATAGGTACAGGTATAGAAATAGATGTATAGATTCTGACACCACAATGTAAGGAAATACTTGGGTGGCCTCCGGGAATGGATGTCGAAAATACCACACACACACACACACACACACACACACACACACACACACACACACACACACACACACACACACACACACACACCTCGGGCCTAATCACATTACCATAAGTGTTTTGCCGCGAAGAATTTGAATAACTAACCAAATTAACCCCATGGCCACGTGAAGCCCAATTTCGCCCTGCTGAATAAAATCGTCTGTGGCAGGAAGTAAAGACGCAAGACGATTAACCCTCTGAATCTGATAACGTATTCTATATATTTTCTCCAGACGGTTTTCTTCAGCTTGGGATAGGCTTTTGGACCTGGGGGGGTTTAGATAAAGCCCTCATTAACTTTTCTTCCTACGGGGGGGGGTGTCTCCTTAGCTGAATAAAATCGTCTGGTAGCAGGAAAAATAGAAATATTATCGAAGTGAAGGGGTTAAAAATGTAAATTCTCTTGGCCCAATCCATCAAGAATTTAACATAAAAGCATACGTCAGTTTAAATATTTACTTGAAAGACGTAACTCCTCCTCAGTGGCGACCTATATTTACTTCTGTTTTGTTCCTGCTGGCTACGGATGATTCAGAATACACTTGTCGAATGTGAGAGGCTGGATATATAGCCTTTATTAACCCCGCCAGTACGAGGTTAATAAAAATCGTTTAGAAAAAGCAAGATCAAAACAGAAGACGCCGTCGTAGTTTAAGAGAAAAGAAAAAAAACAAAAGAAATCTGCTGGCTCTGTCATTGGCCGCTTGAGAGGTGGGGTGCCGCGAAGTTCAAAATATCGACATTGATCATTTTTGTAGTTTCAGCGTAAGTGTTGTTTAAAATGGATAAATATCGTGTGAAAAAATTTGTAGCATAATATTAAGTACTTCCTGGACAATGTTATGATTTGATTTAGCTGTTAATAAGGAAAATAATCAGCAAATTTTTCAAACGCTGTGGAAAGATGGGCGGTCTCCGATACTGTGCGGTCTGTCTGTCTATCTATTGTCAGACGGCTTAATCCCGTAAGGGGTGGCCACAAATAAATCGCCTCCATGTCGCCCTGTCCCCCGCTATTTCACTGCCCCTCTCTCATATACCTCTCCACTCTATCCCTCCATCTCATCCTTGGCCTCCCCCTCCCTCTTCCCCCCCTCCACCTCACTCACCTACACTCTCCTCGTCAGTCTCTCACTCTCCATCCTCTCCATTGGCGGTACTTTCCTTGTTTACGGTAAGATCGAAGCATAACATAGTGCAGCGAGTACGTATTGTCAAAGCTATTTTCATGTAATATTTTTCTATTGTAAACGCGATTTGTCCTGTTAATACGGAAATTATCAGTGTCGATATTTTGAACTTCCTCGTATCCCCAAACCAGCAATTACTCAAGTGTTTAGAGCCCCTTACCTTCCGTGATTTAGGCCTGATTTCTTTTCTCTCTAAGACCTTTTCCTAAGCGATTTATTTTGCTTATTACACATTACTGTCCTTTCCTGTGTTATATAAATCCTGCCAATATCGCCATACTCAGCATAAATATACTACACAAGGATATTAACCAGTCGTATCCAGAAATAAATCGCTAAGGAAGAGGTGTTAGGGAGCTTCCTTAATAGACGATTTTCCTCAGCGCAAGAGAGACGTTTGAGAGTGAAGACCTTAATTCACGAAACCCTGTGATTGCGAGAGGGGGAGGCCAAGGATGAGACGTGGAGGGAGAGGGAAGGGGGAGGCCAAGGATGAGATGGTGGGGGAGAGGGTAAGGGGAGGCCAAGGATGAGATGGAGGGGGAGACCAAGGATGAGATGGAGGGGGAGAGAGGAGGGGGAGACCAAGGATGAAATGGAGAGGGAGAGGGGAGGGGGAGACTAAGGATGAAATGGAGGGGGAGAGAGGAGGGGGAGACCAAGGATGAAATGGAGAGAGAGAGGGGAGGGGGAGACCAAGGACGAGATGGAGGGGGAGGAGGGAGGGGAAGACCAAGGATGAGATGGAGGGATGGAGTGGAGAGTATTTCAGAGAGGAGGGTGTGAGTTGGAGGGTGGACAGCCAAATGGTAGAGGATAAGGCGACGTGGAGGCGATTTCCTTGTGGACACCAGCTACGGGATTGAGGTGTCTGGTTTTAAGCTAATAGATAGTACACAACAGGATAAGGTTTAATATACAGAATAAATCAATTACGAACAAGTGCAAAGAGCTCTCGTACGCCATCTAGAATACGTCTTTAAAGAAAATGAAGGCGGAAAAATATTTGATTATTCCCGCCAAGGTGACGTTCAAAATGGCGCCCGTCAGGAAACAAAGGCGCAGCGGTGACGTCACGGCCAGTCCGCTCTATTTAATTTGAGAGAGAGAGAGAGAGAGAGAGAGAGAGCCAACCTGTTCCCTTGGCATTACGATTTAAAAAAAAAAATGAAAAGAAAAGGAAAAGAAGAAGAGAAAAAAAACCAATAATCTCTTCTGGATCGAACCTACAGTATGCAAGGCCGCCACTCCGACCGGGGCATTCTAACCACTAAACCACCACCTGAATCTCGCCCATATATAAATACGTTGTTCATTGGGGGGTCCAAGTGGGGCCAAAACTGCAGTTACTTCTTCATAAACAACCTATTCATTTATGTGCATTTTTTTTACATGGACATTTTCTAGTACTGTGGAAAATTTGATCTTTCAGCCACGTTATTATTATTATTATTATTATTATTATATTATTATTATTGTGATTGTTATTGTTACTCTTATTACTTATTATTATATTATTATTGTCATATCTGCAGACGATTTTATTCAGCTCAGGGAGGATTTATAGCAGTGAAAAGGCTAATGAAATCAATAATTAACCCACCCCTTACCCAAAGTTCGAGAAATCTCCCCTAATTTAATTAATATAGATTGAAGACAGCAAGAATGAACTAAGGGCGCATCCGTATCAGATGCATGCAGGCGCGGGCGGGAATTCTACGTCACTAACCATTGAAAGTCCTCGCCCGCACCCGTCCGCTTCCACAGGGGCCAGTTGGATGCGTTACAGTGAGGCAAGACCCCCGCCAGCGCCAGCAAGCTTTCGATATGGATGTGACCTAAGGAAAATGTCATCGGATTCAAGTTCATTGAAGGTGACATAGGAAGCTTCGTGGTGCCTTTTTTTTTAGCGATTTATTTTGCATATGACAACATTATCCTGTACTTTCTTTGTATCGTTTTCCCATCGAAACGGATTGTATCAGTAACTTGCAAGAGGATAATGTGGTGTAATATGCCGAAAACAAATCGCTAAGGAAACGGTGTGACGAAATCTTCAACACCAAATTTTTATCAGTAACCGAGAAGTGGATGATGTGGCGCACTGTGCAGAAAATAAATCGCAATGGAAGGGGATGTTAAGAGATATCAAAAGCCACTTAGAGCACGACCTTTGAAAGACGTAAGCTGCGTGATGACAATGTAACGTCGATTCGGTGCAAAATCAGTCCGGGACCAGTTAATCTAAGCTTGTTTAAATGTGGTCTAGATTAAGTTATATTTATGTAGATTACGTTAGATTAAGTTAGGTTAAGTTAAATTAAGTTAGGTTAGCTTAGAATACAGTAAGTAAGATTTGTTTAGGTTTGCCTAGATTTGGCGGAAACTTTCGTCTTTCCCAGCTTATTTTACCTAACTTGGTAACTCGGCACTACATCCCTTTTCCATAGCACTTCTTCGTGACTAGCACCATATTTGTAATCTCTTGTTATTATAGGTTAGTGATCTTGATGGAGAGGTGGCAATTCTGCGCCTATTTGAAGAAGATAGGGTATAGGTTAGATTGGAGACGGGTTGGTTTGGGGCCGAGTGGAAAGGAAAGGCTGAAGAGAATTGCATTAGATTGCGCGGTTCTTTTTTGTTATTATTATTGTTATTATTATTATTATTATTATTATTATTGCTCCAACGTTAGGTGCGAAGAGGTCCGGTTGAAGATATTACGTTTTATAACAACAGGAACTACTACTACTACTACTACTACTTCTACAAAACAACAACAACAACAGCAACTACTACTACTACTACTACTACAATTACTACTACTACAACTACTGCTGCCACTACTACTACTACTACTTTCCGTTTATCTTTTTTTAATTAGTGTTTCCGCTGCTTTACTGTGAAATTTATCTCATTTGATTAATTAGATTAGAAAAACGGATAATTTGACTTAATGATCATGGTCTTTAAGCCTCATATATAACCAAAAATCCAACAGGCAACAAAATAGACTTACAGTACAATAAACACTGTAGAAAATGTGAGCTTACAGTGAGTTTGTGGCGCGTAGTGGCAGTGAGGTATGTGGCGGGAAAAGGTAGCGACAATCCATTGCCACACCACACCAGCGGCACTCCAGGCTTAACCGCGGGGCCAGTGGCGGGACGGGGCTCATGGTGGCTCACTGCCCGCCCCAAACGCCGCCAACCGCACCCGTACCACACCACACCCCGCCTTACCACACCACAGCGGCCACACACCATTATTGTGGAGTCTGGCGGGCCGGCGTGGAGGCAGCCAATGGGAGCGCCGTCTGTCCCCTGACCGCGCCCCTCACCTCCATCCTCGCCTCCCATTGGTTGCTGGCCTGTGACGTCATTACCCGCCCCTGCTCTGCCCTGCTATTGGTTGATGATCCGTGACGTCACCATCTACCCCATTCCTGGCCCACTATTGGATGGTAAGCTGTGACGTCACTATGCCACTGCTCCACTATTGGCTTGTTTCTGTGACGTCACCACCCGTTCCCAACCCTGCCCCACGATTGGCTGGTGCACCGTGACGTCACACCCGCCAGCCCCACCCGTCACCATGGTAACCAGAGGAGATGCGGACCGTTCGGATGGCGGGATTGCACTGTGCCACCTCACGCCGCTGCCACCCTGCCATCACTGCCACACGCAAGGGGGGCGGGGCTAGCGTGCCGCCCTCACCCCGCCCACACCACTACGCTCACACCACGCCCACACACACACACACACACACACACACACACACACACACACACACACATGCTGGTAGTGAATCAGTACACACACACACAGTGGTAGTGAATCAGTACACATACACACACACACATACACTGGGTAGTGGTGATGAACAGTGCTCTCTCTCTCTCTCTCTCTCTCTCTCTCTCTCTCTCTCTCTCTCTCTCTCTTGTGCCCCTTCTCCCCGTGTATTGGTGTGAAATAATATTAATGATAATAATAATAATAATAATAACTCTGGTGATGATAATGATGATGATGGCTAAAAAAGTAATCCTGGTCTATAATTACAATGAAAGACTACATACAAACATCATCATCATCATCATCATCACCATCATCATTATCATCATCACCATCGTCATCATCATTATCATCATCACCATTATCATCATCATCATCAAAACTGAAACGCATTACGGTACCATAAACAGATACGCCGATTATCCCTTGGCAGTATTTTTTTAAATCCTGCCTTCCATTTTTCTCCTTCCTCTTCGCCCCTGTGTTGGAGAGGGGCCTTCACGTGGTGGCACTGATATGACAGGGTGTTGGGACTGCCTGGTTATGCAAACGTCCCTCAGTCTCCTCAACATTTTCCGAAAGGAGGAGGGTGGACTGCAGAAGAAGGGGATTTTTTTTTTTTTTTTGGCCTACTACTACTATTACTGCTACTACTACTACTACTGCTACTACTACTACTACTACTACTACTACTACTACTACTACTACTACTACTACTACTACTACTACTACCACCACTGCTACTACTACTACCACTACTACAACTACAACCACTATCACTACTACCACCACTACTACTACTGCTACTACTACTACTACTACTACTACTACTAATAATAATAATAATAATAATAATGCTACTACAACTACTACTACTACTACTACTCGACCATCAAAGTAATATATTAAGCTCCTTTTCCACTCTGCCAGGCCATTTCTCGTGTGTTGCCGGTACGGCTCAGATTGTCACTCTCCTGCATCATTTCACTTATTTCTTACTCTTAACTGCCCCGCCCAGCAGACTGATCCATCCGTACAACGCACCTCTGTTTGGGTTCTAGTGCAGCGCTATTTACGGCCCATCCCTCATTTTCTACCAGTAAGCAACAGACAGCAACACTAATATTCATAACAGCATTCAGTAAAGAAGATATAACAGCACATGAAATTATCTGCAGGAGCTATTTGTACATACCAGAAAGCAGGAGACAGCAATACGGGAAAACGACATACGCGGGTAACTCTAATTGGTAGCGTAAGATTTTTACCAGCTGGCAGAAAAAGGATTACTCAAGAAAGTTTTTGTAACTTCTGATTGGTAGGATTCTTCTCGGGTTATAAAAGTCACCCAGTTGTTAGCCTGACTAAATGAACCACAGTGTACAGGCTGCAGCAGAAGGGTTAATAACATGAAACAGCAGCATATATAGTATAGTGTAACTTAGCTTGAACATCACACCGCGTAAGCATAAAGCAAAGTAACCCCAAAATAGCACCAAAGTTACACTGTACAAAGAGCAAAACATAATCACAAACTAGAACAACATAAGCAAAGAAAAATATCGTAACCCTAAAACAGGACCACATAAGCACAAGCTGGCATGAGACAAGGGAAGGGCAGCACACGAGCGAGGAACAAAACAAAGGGAGACCAGAATAGCGCCATGCCCGCCACAACTGCAGTGGTATGGGGTAAAAATGGACCGTCTTGGCAGTGGTATGTCTCGCTGGCTGGACACAAGACAACAGACCGCTATTCTTAGTCTTTACTCTCTCTTCTTTTCTTCGTCTTCTTCCTCCTCTTCCTTTGTTCGTTTTATCTCTCCCTCATCTTCTTGGTTCGTCTTCGTTATTATTATTGTTGTTATTATTATTATTATTATTATTATTATTATTATTATTATTATTATTACTTTCCTGATCGTCTTATTCTCTCAGTCATCATCATCATCATCCCTGTTCATTTATTATCCTTTGCTCTTCTTATCCTTTCCTTCCTCCTCCTCTCCTTCTTCCTCCTCTTCTCCTCCTCCTCTCCTTCTTCCTCCTCTTCTTCCTCCTCTTCTCCTTCCTCCTCTACTTCCTCCTCCTCTCTCCTTCTTCCTCCTCTTCCTTCCCCTCTTTTGCCTCCTATCGGTAAACATAATGAGTCTCCTTCACAGTGTTGTTTCGTTGGCTGGATATAAAAGCTATATTTCTATATTCCTCCTCCTCCTCCTCCTCCATACCATCAACCCCTTTAGCACGATGACCCCTTTTCTTCTGTTCTTCCATC
Organism: Coenobita brevimanus; assembly: GCF_032717465.1. Classification (NCBI taxonomy): domain Eukaryota; kingdom Metazoa; phylum Arthropoda; class Malacostraca; order Decapoda; family Coenobitidae; genus Coenobita; species Coenobita brevimanus. Next base: position 2,698,071 of record NC_136983.1, on the reverse strand, counting down.
CCCAGACGATTTTATTCAGCTGAGAGAGAGAGAGAGAAAGAGAGTGAACAGGTTAATTCTCTCTCTTTCTCTCTCTCTCTCTCTCACACACACACACACACACACACACCGATATACGAATACACATGTGCACCTTATAAAACACACAGACAGACAGACAGAGGTGGTGATGCAGCCATTTTGTTACTCCACCAATTACAGTCATTCTCGTTCCCCCTTAACCCTGGTTCACCTATTCACGCGCCCCCTTAAACTTATCCAGCCCCCCCTCCCCAAACTCTTCCTGCCATCGTCTGACTAAGAGACAGACAGGCAGACAGACAGACAGACAGAGGGAGAGAGAGAGAGAGAGAGAGAGAGAGAGAGAGAGAGAGAGAGACAGACAGACAGACAGACAGACAGACAGAGGGCGAGAGAGAGAGAGAGAGAGAGAGAGAGAGAGAGAGAGAGAGAGGGAGAGAGAGACAGACTGACAGACAGATAGAAAGAGAGAGAGGGAGAGACAGACACAGACAGACAGAAAGAGAGAGGGAGAGAGAGAGAGAGACAAACAGAAAGATAAAGAGAGAGACAGAGACAAACAGACAGACAGACAGACAGACAAACAGACAGAAAGAGAGAGAGAGACAGACAGACAGACAGAAAGCGAGAGGGAGAGAGAGAGATATGCTTTCCAGAATTATATATATTTTGCCTCAGGTTCATATGGGCGTTAATCCAGTTTAATACAGACTACATTAGCCCTTCTGCACTTCACTATCCACATTTTCGAGGGATGGGGTGTGTGTGGAAGTTGAAGGACGTGTATATTTTACCTGGATTTCTGTCTTGCTATATATGACTTGCTGGTGTCTTTAATTCTCTCTGGAAACGACTAGATTAGATAACGAGAGAGAGAGAGAGAGAGAGAGAGAGAGAGAGAGAGAGAGAGAGAGAGCAGGTGACAGGCATGAGGGAAAGAAACCAGCTTCAGGGGAAAATGTGTTCTGAATGCTGAAAGAGAGAGAGAGAAGGCAAAAACATGATGTAAATAAGTTGTTCCTCGTACACACACACACACACACATACACACACACACACACACAGGTCACCAATTTTTTCTGAATTAGACAGACAGACAGACAGACAGAGAACATACAGAAATCGACAGGAACAGACAGGCTGAGGGATAGACAGAGAGATGCAAAGAGAGACAGACAGACAGACAGACAGAACAGAGACGAAAGAGAGAGACAAAGACCGTGTATTGGGCAAGAGTACTGGTGGTGTGTAGTGAACGAGTGTGTAGTGAACGAGTGTGTAGTGAACGAGTGTGTAATGAACGAGTGTGTAATGAACGAGTGTGTAATGAACGATTGTGTAGTGAACGAGTGTGTAATGAACGAGTGTGTAGTGAACGTGTGTGTAATGAACGAGTGTGTAGTGAACGAGTGTGTAGTGAATGGGTGTAGTGAACGGGTGTGTAGTGAACGGGTGTGTAGTGAACGAGTGTGTAGTGAATGGGTGTAGTGAACGAGTGTGCAGTGAACGAGTGTGTAGTGAACGAGTGTGTAGTGAATGGGTGTGTAGTGAACGAGTGTGTAGTGAATGGGTGTAGTGAACGAGTGTGTAGTGAATGGGTGTAGTGAACGAGTGTGTAATGAACGAGTGTGTAATGAACGAGTGTGTAGTGAACGAGTGTGTAGTGAACGAGTGTGTAATGAACGAGTGTGTAGTGAACGAGTGTGTAGTGAACGAGTGTGTAATGAACGAGTGTGTAATGAACGAGTGTGTAATGAACGAGTGTGTAGTGAACGAGTGTGTAATGAACGAGTGTGTAATGAACGAGTGTGTAGTGAACGAGTGTGTAGTGAACGAGTGTGTAGTGAACGGGTGTGTAGTGAACGAGTGTGTAGTGAACGAGTGTGTAGTGAACGAGTGTGTAGTGAACGAGTGTGGTACAGCTTTCTTTGACGGTGACACGTATACAGACACAAACACGAGAGACAGGCACAGAAAAAGACAAATCGACCATCCACTTGACATGTGTAATGGACTGACACAGACACAAGGACAGACAGACAGACACAAAGGCAGACAGACAAACAGACAGCAACTTTCCACACGTGCACAGTAGGGATGAGCAGTGAATTTAATATACTGTTGCCTTAGATGGAGAGTGACACAGACAGAGGCATCGGGGTTGACAGACAGAACTACCCACAGACACGGGGACCAACAGACAGAGCCACACAGACACAGACACAGACATACAGACAGAGAGCAAACGTTTATTAGGTAAGGTCAGTGATAAATAAGGAAGGACGTTTTCACACAGGCTAAATTAATCAGGCACCCTTTCAGCCTCCTTATAGAAAACGTACATCATCTCTTTCTCTGATATCCAAACGTCTCTTATCCTTTTCTCTGATCTCCCAAACGTTTCTCTGATCTCTCAAACGTTTCTCTGATCTCCCAAACGTTTCTCGGATCTCCCAAACGTCTCCCATCTCTTTCTCTGATCTCCCAAAAGAGGATGATGGGTTGAAAGAAGAATGTAGCTTCACCGTGCAGTCCATCGGTTTCACATCCACATGGGCCTGGAGCAACAGCAACAATAACAATAACAACAAAAACAATAACAACAAAATAACAAAAGCAATAACAATATAAAAAAACAATAACAACCGGAACAACAATTGATGGGGTGTAAACAGAGGGCGGTGATTGAACAGACAGACAGTCAGAAACATAGAGATACACAGACAGACAGACACAGACAAATCAGTCGTCTTTTACTCATCTCCATAGTGCTGGTGTAGTGTAGTGATCCTTACATCCACTACACAGCGCTTTACTACACTACGATACCGTCCTTTTACGGTTAACGATAAGACACATGCAGACACAAACAGACATCAGTAGTTCATTGGGCAATTGTACTGTAATGGTAATGAACTAATACAATGCATTTTCTGCGCTATACGCTATACGGCCGTGGCCTTTTGCGTATGCCGGTAAGACATATAAAGACAGACACAGAGCGGCAGACATCAGCCGTCCATTAGAAGACGTAGTGAACCGTAGAGAATTAGTACACTACGCTACACTACGGTACACTACACCCGCGTCCATTAGAAAGATGTAGTGTAGTGTGCCGGATCAGTATACAGTGCAACGCTACACTACAATACGCTACGGCCGCATTCTTTAAACAGATGTAGTGCATCGTAGTGAATCAGAACACTACGGAACGCTACGGACGCGTCCATTAGACATGTAGTGCACCGTAGTGAATGAGTACACTACGGTAGCCACGGACGCATCCACCAGACAGATGTAATGCACCGTAGTGAATTAGTATGCTACGGTACGCCACGGCCATGTCCAGTAGACAGATGTAGTGTACCGTAGGCAATCAGTACACTACACTACAGTACACTATGCTACACTACGGTACGGTACGGCTGAGTCCTTTTCAGTCGACATTACCATCCCTATTTTGACAATAATTGTATCATCTCTGCCCTAACAAGTTAAGTGCTCCTCTCTCTCTCTCTCTCTCTCTCTCTCTCATTTTTTCCATTTTTTTTTTTTTTTTACATATTCCTTGTACTGTGATAGAGACGAGGATGAGAGAGAGAGAGAGAGAAGCGAGACAATGTGTGAAAAGATGGACATATGAACAACACGGAATCACCAACAATAACAAAAACAACAACAATGAATAACTGGAGAAAGAGAGAGAGAGAGAGAGAGAGAGAACAACGGTAGGAGACAGACAGACAGACAGACACAGAGAGAGGGAAACAGTAGAGAGAGAGAGAGAGAGAGAGAGAGAGAGAGAGAGAATGACAACCTCGATTATGACATCAGTGACAGATTGGCGGTTAGGGTGAGGGTGAGGGTGGGGGTGAGGGTGAGGGAGGGGGTGAGGGTGGGGGTGAGGGTGAGGGTGGGGGTGAGAGTGTGGGAGAGGATGGGGATGAGGGTGAGGATGGGGGGGTGAGGGTGAGGATAAAGGGGAGCTTAATGTATTTGTGGCCGTGAAATTAAACAGTAGGGGGAGGAAGAGGGGAGAGGAGGGGAGGAAGTGGGAAGTGAGAGAGAGAGGAGGGGGGAGGAGAAGGAAAGGAAGAGGGGAGGAAAAGGAGAGCTGAAGAGTAGAAAAGACGGGGGGAGAAAGACAGGAGGAAGAGAGAAGAGAGGGAGGAAGACAGGAGGAAGAGAGAAGAGGGGGAGAAAGACAGGAGGAAGAGAGAAGAGGGGGAGGAAGACAGGAGGAAGAGAGAAGAGGGGGAGGAAGACAGGAGGAGGAGAGATGAAAATAATTCACCTTCTTTATATATTTCTATATTTTTTCCTTCCACCTCAATTTCTTTCTCCCACGCCTCATCCTTCCATCAACTTTATTTCTTTATCTATCTGTCTGTCTGTCTATCTATTTGTCTATTTATTTATTTATTTACTGAGCAAATCCTGGAATCCCGTTAATCCAGTTCACCAGACACTTGCCAGTAGGTGATTTATTTCCTTCACATGTCACCACCCGGACACTAAGATATCCACCGCCTCTCGTGTTATTCTGGCGACATTACGTATAGATCCGGGGTTGTGGATTCATTGAGAACCTTTCCTTGCCACCACTTCGCCCCAAACACCGTCTTCTGTGTTGTGTTATGCGAGGTGTGTTATATTTAGGTCTGTATGATGTGGCATTAGTGGGAATTTTTACGTCACCATAGTTTCTTTCTCTCATCACGATGTTTCCATCCCTCCTTTCATCTCCCCACCACGTCCCTCATACGGGAAGAGGGCCCTAATTTGGAAAGAACAAATGAATAAAAAAAATAATAATAATCCATACTCCAGATTACTGGTGCCTTCCATTCCTAAAAAATCTGTAACAGTTGTACTTGAACAAATGTTGGTTGAAGTTTCGGGGGAAAAACTCTGGGGAAGCGAGTTCCAAATAGATGCAGTTCGGGGCGACGGGAAATAAATTATTTCTGATAGGTGGAAGTTCTGCAACATGGCAGTGTGACATTCCAGTCATGAGCGCTACCAGATGCCCGTGTAGCACAGGGGAAGGCACTGGAGTGGTGGCACAATGGATGCAGCTTCGTCTGAACATTTGCCGTAAAAGTATCTGTAAAATAATGCAGGGGAGGCAACATTCCTTCGTACCTGTAGGAAAGGTACGGTAGTTTATTAGTAATACCAGGGTTATTAATAATTCTAACAACCTTGTTCAGAATTTTGTCTAGTTGTTTTAGTGCAACCTCTCCACATCTATTCTACAAGGATGAGCAATATGGTACGTGTACAGTATTTTCCCAATAAATCTTCAAGTTAGTCATGGCATAGCTGTGGTCGCACGATACATCATATTCATCTCTACAGCCATTTCCTATGTTCCTAAATAAAGTATACGGTAAGTTATCACTTCGTCTACGATGTGTGCAAGCAATATGTAATTTCATGTGAAACAGCTTCTAGACACGCCTGAATTATCACACACACACACACACACACACACTTTTAACTTAAAATAATTTTATAATGAACCATGAGCAACTTTAGAATTGTTATTTCAGCATATTCACAATTAATGAAATCCATAACCAATACAGTCTGTCCTGTGTACCAGTCTACCTGTAGCCAGACGTCTTTAAGCCAACAAATTACCACCAGAATATACTCTTCTGTCATCAGGCTTATTTCACCCCCATCTCATATCTCTCATTCAATATTCTTCTCCACTGTCCCTCCAGGTTGTACGTGGAGGTACCCATCATTAGCTCACTTGATGTAGTGCTGCCTACTTCTTCCTTCACCTATCATTCTTTTTCTGTGTGTTCAGTCCTTCTCTTCTATTTTCTCACCCTTCCTGTCACTTTCCATTATTCTTTCCACTTCAGGTTACTCAGAGTGACAAGCCTAATGGTTTCCCATAACCCAGGAAACCATTTACAATGATGATTTGTAACCATATAACCAAATAAAGGGATGATGAGCCTATTGAGCCAATTAACTGGGTCGTGATCGAAATGTGGCATCCATTCAGGAAACAACCTCCCCACTCCTTGCTGTGGTGAGGCAGTCTGCCACAAGGGACATCAGTTCACAGAATGGGTTGGTCCTGTAGGGGCAACTAATTGCCTGCAATGAATGGGTCTGCCTAACCTGACAAGGGTTACTCAACAGCAACAACTCTGTTTTTTCACCTCTTTCTTGGTGTCTTTTACCGCTTTACCTTACTGAATTTGTACTTCACATTCGGTATGTACCCCTCCAAGCTATCCCGCCACCTCATCTTTGATTCTCTTCCCTTCCATCTCACTCGCATACGGTACACTCTGAGGCAAGTATCTAGTTTTAGTGAAAAGGGTAATTTAATCACATCTTTGTATAAAACTATTTATTGAGTGATCAAGTAACATAGTTGTGTCAGTGTGGCTGAGCAGTTTAGCCCCCACAAGCCTTTCCATGGCTTTGAGAGCACTGGACTTACAAAAACAGATATACAGAGTGGTTTGCACAAGGTTAACCCATTCAATCCAACTACTACTTTCATTCTAATCTGGTCACTACCAAACGATTATACAGGTACTTAGCTTCACCCCTTCAACTTGGTGACTTCCTACCCCCAGACAACTTTATTCAGCTTTTGGGCCATATTTAAGGTGAATGGGTAAATGATGGCCATACACTAACTTCTCTGATTTAAAGTTTCTTCAAAATGAAATTAGTCATACTGTGAAAGGAAAAATACACCAGCAAACAAAGGGTTCATCAGGCAAACATCATGTAATTCTAGTCAGCTTAAGGGAGTTCTCTTGTAGTAATGAGGTTAATGAAGGCTATATTTAACCTCGCCTCTAGCATGATAAAACTACCCTGATGTGAACTAAATCATCTGGAGATAACAGAAGTAAAATATAAAATGCCATTGAATGAAAGGGGTTACAGTTTGTTTGGGGCTTTTTCCCATCTTCAATTATATCTATATACATCCGTTGAGGTCATGGAGCAGGGCATCTAGTCCTGTATATTACCCCTAGTGAGATAAGGGCCCTAAGGTCGGGCTAAGATAGATAACTAGCCTATCCTACTGGTGACATTACATACCATAATCAACTACCTAAAACAGCCTCTTGTTCCAAGACAATTGTTAGTACAGCAGGCCATTAAAACTGGTGATATAAACAGCCAGCTGACCCCAAAATACCTCCTTTACGGTGCAGGGACGCAAGGCTTATCACGGTCCAGTTCATTTGACCAGACAACTTCCATTGTTGGCCTTGCCTGATCAAAAACCTCCAGCCATTTCATGGTAATCAGATCTATGAAGGCAATCACCCCAAATGAGGCATTCTAACAGTACAGTGTACTTGACCATAAACAGTGATGTCCTCTAATATAGCACAAATTCTCCATACAACTGATACTGCAAACTGGGAGGAACAGTAAATCAGCCTTGTTGGTAGCAAGGTAAATTTAACCCTTCACTGCAGTTCATACACCTGAGCTGTTTAATCTGGTTAATGTCAGATTTTGTCCAGTGAGAAAAAACCTATCTGTCAAAGCCTTGAAAAACAATCTCAGGTAACTCTTTCTCTGTTACTGGTAAACCTAGATATTTTTTTAAGGCTAACACTACAACCTTGTTGAGTCGATGAAACCTAATGGTCAAAATGCTGATACACATTTTTTTTTTTTTTTTTTTTTTTTTTTTTTTTGTAAACTACATTGAACTTATTAGCAAAAATTTATGTAAAAAAAAAAAAAAAATTGTGAAACTGGATGTCCCAGAAACTATGTCAGAAACTTCAGGGTGGTATTACTGGGCTTATTTTTTAGTTTAAAAAAAAAAAAAAAAATATATATATATATATATATATATATATATATATATATATATATACACACACACACAGCATAAGCATTCACTTCTCAGTTATTAGATGCACTTATGGATGATAGTGGGTGAATTATGAGGGAAACCATTTGCATCCATAAGGTCATCAGTAATTGTATCTCAAAACTAGATGAAAATTAAACCCATGCTGATACTGCATTTATGACTCGGTATTAGCCCAAGAATAACTTGAAGTTTCACATGTATTTCCTGGGATACAATGTACAACAAGGACTTTCTGTATTCTTAAAACTATCCTGCATCCAATCTGAAACCCAGAAAATACACACACACACACACACACAATATTTTCATTACAGGTATCTTCTGTATACAAATATATTCACACCAGCACTGTACCATATTCTAGAAGGCTTGGGAAGCTCACCACCACCTTTCCATTACCAGTTTTATTTCTGTACAGTACAATGAAGTCCTTGTCATTTGTCAATGATGTGTTCCACAATAGCTGAACTAGCAAACCAGCTTATTTTTGACACTATCTATCTATCTATTGCCAGATGCCTTAATCCCGTAAGGGGTGGCCACAAACAAATCGCCTCCATGTCGCCCTGTCCCCCGCCGTTTCACTGTCCTGCTCCCAGCTCATACACCCCCCTCTCTCATATCTCATATTGTGGTAGGTGGGGGCGCTCACCATCCACTTACTTAGTGTAGTGGTACTCTGTTTTTAGGGTGGCTCTACACTGACTGGCAAGCCAAATGATTTCCTAACCAGGAAAGCATTTACAACGCAGGGTGGTAACATTATAACCAACCAACACGTGTTCCCTACGTGACACTAAATGGGTTGGCGAAAGGTTAGTGCCCCTACCCGGAAAACAACTAACTAAAAATACGAACAAGAAGCCTCGAACCAGGACTGAATTTTTGACAGCACTGTACTTTATCAGGCAATTTTTCTTTGTAACTAATAGCAAAAATAAATAACTAAATGAAATCATGGTTCATAGACTGCAATGCAAGTTGTGCAGTTTTTCTTCTAAATTACTGTATAGTGAACTTAAGGGGGGGGGGGTAATCAAGGACTTTGTGTACAATCCTCAAAGAATACAGAAATCTATCTATTTTATCTATTGCCAGATGCCATATAATACAGTAAAAAGAAAACAAGTAAGTAGGGGTTACCAGGAGAGTGGCTGGTGATATGGACCATACATCTTCACTTTACATCAGGTATTGTCGAGTGTTGTATACAGATAGAAATCAGCTACACAGTAGTTCAGGCAGCCACATAAGACAGTTTTTCTGTGCTACATATTGCCGGCAACACCAATTTAACTAGAATTTTATGTGCTTTGATGATGGTGGTGATGATGATCCTTTTACCCTGCAGCTTTTCAGCAATACAGTACTGGATTTCAAGGTGGCCAATGATCCTCCATCTGACATATTTTGAGGCTGCAGAGAAGCAATTTACATACTGCATGCTTACAAATATATTTGAGTGTGTAGAGTGGCATGTGTTGTAATGTCACCTCAAACTTTTTAAGTACTGTATTCCTATATGTGCTGTATTCCTGTAAGTACTGTATTCCTATAAGTGCTGTAATCCTGTAAGGAAGGAACTGAAGACCCTTTATGCTAGGATGAAAGTTATCTCTTAAGATCTGGTTTGTGAATTATATACTGATGTAAGCCCATGGTAAAAAAAAAAATTCACACAGACATTACTTACTCAGAAGGTTGGCCTTTGAAGACAGAGCAAGAGAATTTAAAGGAATAAAAGGCCAGCTGGAGGATTTGGTGCATGGGAATTACCTTTGTTATTATCCACATCTTAGTCACACTGCCACTGTCCTCATTCCACTATGTTCTCACCAATCTATGGGCTACACACACTGTTCTCTTTCAGTGACTAACAACTCTGTGGGTGCTTCCTTTCTTTCTCATATTGCTGCTTTTTTTCTTTAGATGTAAGAGCTTATTCATTCAGTGTTTTCTTGTGGAGAGATTTAGGTGTACAGTCCTAAATGACTGATGAGTTGAAGTTTGTTGTTGTCAGTGTACAAATACAACTTGGGTCCCTGCACTATACCAAATAGACAAGTCAAAATAACAAAAAACTTGGTTAAAGTCTCTGTAACCAAATCTGACTACTAATCCCATCAAAATCAGCATGGCGATACAGCAGACCCACACTCTAAGACCCCGGTATAGCAGGTATTGGATTTAATGGACACCACGAAGCACACTGAATATTCATCAGCTATAATGATCATCATCATCTAATCTAATGCACAACATCCATTAAATGGGGCACAATACGTGTTTCCTACCCCCCACCCCTTTTTTTTTTTTTTACTTCAACCTGGCCTGAATTTGCCCTCTCCCCATTGTGACCACCGAGTTAAAATAACAGACTAGTTACTACTGTACTAGTCATGATTAAGTGTTATGACAAAGATGTGAAATATGTTGCAAAAGGGTGAAATTATGGGCCATTTAGTGTAAAATGGGTATAGTTTACATTTTAATACTAGAATATGCTATTGTACTCATTTATTTTCAAACATGTGCTTGAAATTCCACCTCAGAGGTGGAGCTTCCAATATAATGGACTATCAGCTTCACCAGACCTGGCTTTCTCCCAATTAGTCCGTTATAGTGAGGGTCCACTGTACATTACTGTTGATGTTCAGCCATGATAAAAGCTCACATGACTGCACCTTTCATCCTCATTTAATGTTGCTTCAAGCTGTTTCATTACCAAGTTGCCTGAGATTCAATATAAAGTATTTTTGAAGTCAAAAATGAGTTCTTTGTTCTCAACCTCAGAGCCAAGAACTAGAAGCATGTCTCACTTAAGACTGTTTCACTAAAGTGGCATACTGCCTTCACACATCTGAGTGAGGACCGTTTGTACTGTACACAAACCTAAGTACCGTAAATGGTTGTACGCAAAAGCATACTGAATGAAAACATATCTAGATGAATGATAATGGCTTAAAAACCAATGTCAATTACAGATTATCCATCTACTGTCAGGGTGGTCACAACTCTCTAGCATCTTACCACTACTTCATCTCACCACCCCAAGCCTCCCTTCACATGTTGCAGTAACCTTTAAATGATGGCTGACAACTGATGTATTTCACTCTGGCCAACAATTTTGGTCACCATAGAGACCTCCACTCATCCAAGAGTTAATTACCGGTATTACATATGCACTAATATTTACAGTGTGTTAATTATCAAGTAAGGGTGGCATCACTGACTTTGCAGTAACTGATTTATTTTGCATTAAACACAAATGGTTTTCCTGTACACCAGGAAACTATTTACTACACTGTTGTAACCATATAGCCACATTATGGCGCTTGGTGGTTTAGTGGTCAATTAAGGTGCTCCAATCACATTAAGCCTGTGCAGGTTTATATCCAAGGGGTGGTTGGGGTTTACTGCTGACATAATGCCCCTCAGGGATGAGTGAGGCTGGTCTTAAATGTCAGGACCAACTTGCCTAGCCCCGGGCTCCTACGCTCCTCATGGGGCAACACTGGACTAGATGATGATGGATAAACATCTCATATTCCCTTGGATGTTACTGGAGTAAACTATGTCAGTACTGGAAATATATAAATATCATAAAGAGTAACAAGTGTAATATGCATAATAAATCACTATGAAGTCTCACATACCACTTACAAAACCATCCTAAGTGTGGAAAACATAACGTGCAACTGTACCTTCTCTTCCCTCCTCCATCCCACTGCCATGACCAACAATGACTGCATTACTTAACTACCCTACTGAAACCTTGTACCCAGAGCCAGTAGATTACATTGATTGGCTTTAATGCTTTCACCGCTCCCACCCCACTTACGTACTGCATTCAGGCAAGAGAAATCCCTATCAGTTAAACAGTCCAACACAGAATATAATACAAATGCAAAACTTACACTACCAATAGTTACATTTACCTTAACCCTTGAATCCAGCCATGTATTATCTAGTTTATTCTTAATACCACCAGACAATTTTACTCAACCTCAGGATGGATCTCCAGCAATGAAGCAGTTCTTAAAGGCTATATCTAACCCATGCAGCTCAAAAAGTCTATCCTAAGGTAAAGAAAATTGTCTGGTGTTAGCAAAAATAAAATACAAGTCAACATCAGACTGAAGAGGTTGTTTCTTCCCCATACTCTCTTCTTACTCATTAAATCTGTTTAATTAGTCCTATATTAATTAGGTAATAACTCACATACTCAGTTTCCATCATGAACTGCTTTCCAAGCAACGAGTGAAAAGACTTCCATTAACATGAGAAACCTGCAGATTGCACATCATATGCATAATATATAAGTACAATACTTACAAACTTAACACTAACCCTAGTAAAATATTAATTTACAAATGTGTCTTTACTCCTATCTAAAGAGTAACTAGTTCTTAAAATATACAGCCAGCCAATACAATATTAACCCCTTGACAGTCCAAAGCCTAACAGTCCAGCATATTAAATGATGGATAACCACCCTTCCTCCATCAATGGCATTACATCATTACATAACCTGCAGTCACTTCTAAGGGATTAAGCCTATGCACATGTCAAAGCTGTCACTCTTACTCGGGCATTCTAATTAGACCACCAGGCACTGTATATACAGTATGTATAAAAGCATAATATATGGTACAGCAGTAACAAGCTGTTGTAGCCAGTAAATGACAGTAATTGTATGGACTGAATATGTCATACAACGCCAGCCAGGCACTGCTAAGGTAACTGGAAATTTCTGCATGCTCAAATGAGTAGTTGTGTTCTGTAGGTGATGTCTGTGTGCCTAAATGACAATGTGGGGATTTCAAAATGAGCAGCAACATGAGATGAAAACATTAGCTACCTAGGAAGCATACTCTTCCATCTAAGGAATCTCAAGTTAGCATTCACATTAAAAAAAAAAAAAAAAAGTCTTTAATCTTTTCAGTACAGAGAATCCTATTTAATAATGGTTCCTCTCAAACAATTTTATTATTACTGTATTAGGAAAGACTTCTTGCAGTCCAGGAGTTAGCGATTAACTGAATCAAGTTACGTGTCAAGTGGGGTTGGTGGAGGATTAGTGCCCCTCCCTGTAAAACAATTAACTCTAAGCCATTGGCCACCCCGTCTGGGATACATGGCGTCTGGCAATGAATGAATGAAAAAGTGATCAACTGCTCTGACCAGGCTGTCAGTTAAGTACCTTCTAAAAATGTGTACTTGTCAGTAAATGACAATTAATATTCAGTACCTGTAATACAGTAATATGCAGTATTAGCTGCCATTAGACATGACAAAGAAAATTATTTTTCTTCAATGAAGTCTTCTGCAACTCAGCAGTGAGAATCCTTTTACTTACTTAGTTAAAATGTACCTACAATTATAGTACACCTGCATAATTCATCCACCATACCTAACTTTGATCACTATCATCACCCCAACTCTGCCTCCCACTAATTAAAAAATGGTATGGGTAGGATACAAAAATGAGGGGACGAGAAAGCACAATGAAGCAGAGGTTTCAGAGTACCTGGAGAAATGCAGCACACTTCCATTCACTCATCAACCAAGTTTTCAAGTCCTCTGCTCTATCCCCCAGGCATACATCTTTCACACTATCCATCCACCATTTCATACTATGGAAATGTATTTGTGCTTCATAATAATAATCAGGCCTGTACTTTCAGGGGCTTAGCACCTCTTCTTAACCATTCTATATGGCATGTTAACATTCTCCTTTATAATCTTAATCCATTCACTCAGATGACATCTTCATTTTACTGAGACCATCATCAGATGAATTTATTTAGCTTAAATATTATTCTTTCAAGATGAATGGGTTAGATAGTCTTAATAAACCCCTTCAAGAGACCTTTACTAAAATGAAGAACATCGTCTAGCAGCAGCATGAACATATTAAAAAGGACATCGCCCGGATTCACGATGCTAGGCCGCTCACTTGGCAGGCTTGTAGATAGTTGGAATTTGCTGAGACATGAAAAGTGGATGTGGGTGGGGGAGAGATGGCACATGGGGGACTGGTGACAGTTGCTGAAGTGCGACTTAGACACCTTGCACACCTGTTGCAGATCCATGCATCCCCCATGATGTTGACTTTTAAAAACTATTCTTGCTATTTCCAGATAACTTCATTTAGCTCGAGTCACTACTATAATGGAGTGCTCTCTTAAGATGAATAAAACTGGAAGCAGCAAATAATGGCATAAGAAAAATATCCTCTAGCTGAAGAGGTTTGGCTATTTGAACCAAAATGTCAATCTACACTACGCACCTATCCCCCCCTCATGCCGCTAACTTGGCAGGTTCTACGATGGACGGGATTTGTCGAGATGTAACAGTGTTGTTAGGTGTGGGAGGAATGACACGAGGGGGACTTGTGACGGAAGCTGAGGTCTGAGTCAACCGCAGTATCTCCTCGCACACACGTTTGTAGATCCACGCGTCCCCCTTGAGTCGCTTTCGCCGGATGCCAACAACATCCAGCGGAGGCACGCGACACACCTCCAGCTCAAATGACAGTTTAGCACCACCCACTTCATCTCTCACCTTGCCTCTAAGTGTGTACCTGTCGGGTCAGGGGAGAGAACAGAGATTAACACTTAATTCATCATCATCATCACCTTTTTTGTTTTGTTTTTTTCTTCCACTTAAGGACAGGGTGAGGTAAAGGTGCAAAAAGCAAGGAAGGGGAAGTACCATAGAGGGAGAATTATCAATGGCAAGCTCTCTCTCTCTCTCTCTCTCTCTCTCTTTTTTTTTTTTTTTTTTTTTTTTTTTTTTAAAAGAACGGAGGAAGGAAAAACAAATGGAGAAAAAAAAATAATCCATACACCAGATTACTGGTGTCCTCTGTTCATAAAATATCTGTAACAGTTAGACTTGAACAGTTGTAGGTTGAAATTTGAAGGAAAACTACTCTGGGGAAGCGAGTTCCAGAGAGATGCAGTTCAGGGAATGAAAGAATTCTGATAGGCAGAAGTTCTGCAATATGGTTGAGTGACATTCCAGTCATGAGCGCTACCAGATGCCCGTGTAGCACGAGGGAAGGCATGGAGAGGTGGCACCATGGACGCAACTTCGTCTGAGCATTTGCCAAAAAAATATCTGTAAAATAATGCAAGGGAGGCAACATTCCTTCTTACTTGCAGGGGAGGTAGTTTATATGTAATGGCAGGGTTGTTAATGATTCTAACAGCTTTATTCTGAATTTTGTCTAGTTGTCTTAATGCAACCTCTCCACAACCATTCCACAAGGGTGAGCAATATTCAAGCTGAGAGCGCACATGACTCTTATAAATTATAGCTAACTGCTCATCGGCGAAGAAGTTACGGACTCTGTACAATAATCCAAGTTTCTTTGAGGCGGTTTTAGCAAGTGATCTGACATGAGAGGTCCAGCTGAGGGCACTGTTAAGTGAGACACCAAGAATTTCAATACTTTTGGAGATGGGAATATTAGTAGCACTGAAGGTAATGTACGAATCTGGCAATATCTGTCTATTAGTAAACTGTATATATTTAGTTTTACTAGCATTAAAAGAGACAAGGTTGTTTTGTCCCCATTCACTGATTGTAGATAGATTTTGATTTATGGAGATGGCTGTATTGAGTTGAGAGGTAGAAATATTAGACTTTGTAAATGGATGTCTGAGTGTGAATGAACTATGTAGTGTTGAGTCATCTGCATATAAGTGGATGGGATTGTGAGTGACAGATAAGAGATCATTAATATGAACCAGAAATAGGGTTGGCGCCAGAACTGATCCCTGCGGCACGCCGGCGTTAACTGAGTGGAAATTCGAATATACATCATCTGCTTTTACTCTTATTTTCCTGTCACTAAGATAAGAAGAAATCAAAGGAACAAAGCTCAGTGGAATGGGACAGTTATTCATTCATTCACCATTCAAGCCCTGGTAATATCACTTGAACTTTAACTGTACAATAAGCCATCAGTATATGTTGCCTTTACTTCTATGGCATTGTTTGCAAATAAATCCACAGTAAATGACAAAAATATTCCCTTCCTAATCTCCATTACTACCTAAAAATCAAATTTAACAGTTTTCCACGATTTGCATTACCAGCTGTTAGGAAAATGTCATGATATTTTGGAACACTGAGCAAAGAATGAGAACTGTATTCTGTTGTTTTCATGCAATGGAACTGGGCAACTCTCACATCTAAATACTGTACAAAGCTGTGGGTGCATGAAATTTGGATGAGCTTTAGTTAGAATTAAGAATGAGTCTCCTTGGCTACTAGTCAAAATGCCTCTCCACTCTGACAAAATGTGGTCATCATCTGAGCAACTGTATTTAAAAAAAAAAAAAAAATGGGTAAAGTGAGGAAGAAAAATGCTTGCTTGAGGAACTTCCCCCCTCCCACTCAAACTTGAATACTGTACTAAATGAACGTCACCTTCACAAACAAAATGCCTAAGTCATATTTTCTACTTTGGGGCATATCGGAAAAAACTCATTTTCTTAATTTTCATGTACCGTAAATACAATGTTTATGCTATTATAACTTCTTGACAGAAGGACAAAAACATTCATATGCCATTTTCATGAGGAAAGTGCGCCACATGATGAAGAACTGATTTAGGCAAAAACCCAGAAATCGCCAAAAAATAACATAAGCAGTTCCCAAACCATATGTGGTCCCTACATGTCAACAAGTGGGTTGGTGGAGGGTTAGTGCCCCTCCCTATAAAACAAATAACTCAAAGTAAAATGGCCACCCCTTATGGGATTATGGTGTCTGGCAATAGACAGATAGATAGACAGTTTGTTTAAAAGGGTGATGAAGGTAGACAGAGACTGTATAATTATATCTTCAATACAATAATTCAGGTTGGTAAACAGGTTCACAGGAAAACATATAAGCTTTGAAGGAGGGAGATAAACAAATGGATAGGCAGATAGACAGGTAAGTAGCTACTGGCATATAAGTAAGTACTGTACCGTAGGTAGGTAAGTACTGTAGTTAAGTAGGCAGGTAGACTGACTGACAGATAGGTACACACACAGATATGTAGATAAACTTATCCATAGTTTTAAACAAACAGGTAACTATAAAATAAATATGGTAAAGGTAACCTACCCTTTTTGCGTGCAGAGGATACCCTTGTTAAGGAGGGCCCGACGGAGATCCTGCAACACCTGGTCGGGATTCTTGCTTCCTGTAGTGCTTACATTGTACACATTCTGCACAAAACAAACATTATTATTATTATCATTTATTATTATTATTATTATTACTGTTATTATTGTTATTATTACTATTACTGTTATACAGTTAAACCTCGATAAGTCGACCCTGCAGAAGGCGGAATTTCCGGTACGTCGAACTCTGACACGAGTGTGATTCAAAGGGTTCCATTTTAGTTTTTATACTCCACCGTACATGCGCATAACCTTCCACAATCCCCCTCTGTCTACTTTGTCATAAGCATTTTCCAGATTCATGAATGCCATAAACACCTTATAGCCCTTCTTACAAGCCATTTCCACTATCTGTCTTATTGCAAATATTTGATCCACACATCCTCTGCCACTCTTCCTCTTCCACCAAACAATTATTTCACAGACACATGCTCAAACACACATCCATTACAGCCATCCATAACCTACAGCCAAACAGGGTCCTTCATGAACTCCCAACAGACATTCACCCTTCAGAAACTAGTACCCTTCCATGAGAGACAAGTGCACCTACCCAGACTACAATGTGGCCACCATCCAAATCTGCTTCATTATCATCATCATCATCATCATCATCCAGACCTCCTTTCCCACCCTAGGGCAGGGTGAGAAGTGGCAATGTCCAGACAGCCCAAACTTGCCCAATCCAATGGGCCACGCTTCCATTCCCTCATCATTCAAGCCTGCGGAATCCTGGCTCTATCAAATACACCAAAAACATTCACCACATTCTGTAGCTGCACATAAATGTATCCGATTGAGTCAATCCGGGTGCTGCCACGTTAAAAGGGGTGCTAAATCCCTGATCATGTACTTCTCCTCACAACATTCATCCAGCCAGCATGATCTCTTGTCAGTTCCCTAGCCTCACTGACTTCCAAACCTCTCTTCCTCACACGCAGATCCACTATATTTCTCCACCTTCTCCTTGGCCTACCTCGCTTCCTTCCTCTTCAAATTCGCCCAGATATACCTTTTTCACCACTCTATTGTTATCCATTCTCTCCACATGACCATTATTAACAAAAACATACCTCACACCCAGTTTGGTTCGCATTAGTCCTTGTTGTGTAGGGGATCAACTCTGTACATTTATAACTGGCTTGTTTACACCTGACAGACCCAGACAACTCCCACAACTTCATTGACTAAGTTGTGGTTACATGAAATTTGAAGAGCCTCAGTTATAAGGTATGAATGAGACTCCTTGATTACTGTTAAACCGACTCTCCAAACTGACTACATTTGGCCATCAAGTGAGCAGAATGGGGTTAGGGATCATCAGGTTAGAAAAAACAAGCAACAGTAAAATTAACCTTCAAAATTTAACCATACCTGGCCATCAACTGAGCTGAAAGGGGTTTGGGATCTTTGTTAGGTTAGGAAAAATGCACTACAGTCATATCAACACCCCAATCTGACTACACTTGGCAATCAATAAAGCTGAAAGACATTACGAAGCTTTGTCAGGTTAGAAAAAACGTACTATATATAGTCAAATCAGCCCTCCAATCTGACTACACTTAACCAGCAAATGATGTTAAAAGGGGTCAGGGATCTTCATCAAGTTAAAATAATAAATTAGTGGAGCATAGTAGACACTCACCTTGCTCTGGACAACACAAGGCCCCAGGTCAGTTTGTAGTTTGCGGCGTGGGGTCAACATGCTCCTCATCTTGTCCAGCTGTTTCTCTATACTGCCCAGCACCTTCCTTGACGACCTTGGAGTGCGATCACCTGACCAGCCCAAGTCATCACCTCCTCCCAGATACCTTGATGGAGAGATATGATGCTTGTACAGGCAATGCTCATTACTGGATAAGCCAGTGATGTCTTCCAAAATGTGGAGATATGATGCTTGTACAGGCAATGCTCATTACTGGATAAGCCAGTGTCTTCCAAAATGTCACAACATTTTTTCAAAGAACCAGTACTGTACTGTAAACTGGGGGAAACTGGTATTTCAGTTTTAATGGTAACAATATAACTTTGAAAGGTAATTTTATTCTATTACCTCTGAACTTAACAAAAAAAAAAAAAAAAACTGTGACAACTTACTCTACCATAACCAGAGGCTTATACAAATGACTCTAACTATTCTATACATTTTGTACTGTATATGCCAACAGCCATTACCTCACTACACCCTTTGAACCATAAATGCCTTAGGCATTTCAGTCTAATGACATATTTTGTTCTTATTATCTTCATATTATTTTATTCCATTCAGGAGACTATCTAATCATGTGGATTAAATTAAAATCATCTGGAGAGCAAGACTGGAAAAAAAAATGGACGTCACTAGACTGAAGAATATACAGTAAATAATTCCTACACTCTCCATAATACACAAAGCCAAATGCCTGGGAAGATGTCTTAGCATTAAGGGTGGTGTAAAATCTAAATAATACAAAGTTTTACTCAGACACACCACATAATATTATACAAGCTGTCTTCAATACTTGGCACGCATGTTGTAAAATATTATTACTGTACTTTTTCTAATCAACTTGTACTGTAAACAGGGTGAAAGTGGCTGATTAGCTTCACAGGCATGCAATTTCTGTGCAGTTAACTGTGAATTTAACTCCTTCAATCTGATGATATACCACAGCTGCTTTTCATTCTGTTCTTGCTATGTCCAATTTTATTCAGCTCTCGGGGAGATGTCTCAAACTTACGAGGTTGGATACAGCATTCATTAATCCCTCCATTATTAGATCTCTCTCCAAAGTTGAATAAAATAATCTGGTTTTTGCAAGAATCAATTACAAAAAGACACCATAGTGAATGGGTTAACAGCATAAAGTCTACAAGGGCTACCTACACCAAGGACTTTTGTAAATGGCAAAGATCGGGTTCAGTCAACACTATTATATAAAGCTCAGTGCCATACAGGAATGCATGCAGCAAGTGAAAGACACCTGTACTAACCTTGACTTTAGTGGTGTTATGAAGTCGTTGAGGCCGCTGTCCATTGATCTGGATGGTGATAGCTTTCCGGGAACTGAGGAACAAGAGCATATCACAATACATGTACCGGTACCACACTTAATGTTTAGGAATGGTCCTCATACTTGACCTTCTTGAAACTAACAGTCATACTTGAACCTACATTCTAAAGTTCGTCAACTTAACTTGAAGATTTTTGTCCCTTGGCAAGATATTCCCCACAGCTCAATGGAAGAAAAAGATTTAACTATGGTTGAACATCTCTTCCATAGCACTTCTTCATGACTAATGTCATTCCAGAGTTAGTCTATCCATCTATCTATCTATTTATTGCCAGATGTGTTAATCCCATAAGGGATGGCCACAAACAAATCACCTCCATGTCACCCTGTCCCTCGCCATTTCACTTCCCTGACCCAAGCTTACACCCCCCTCTCTCATACACCTCTCCATTCCACCCCTCCATCTCATCCTTGGCCTCTCCTTCCCTCTCTTCCCTCCACCTTACTCACATGCACTCACCTCATCAGTTGCTCACTCTCCATCTTCTCCACATGGCCAAACCACCTCACTGTTTCTCCTAATGCTTGCTACCACATCCACACAACAATGCTCCTTTCCTTCCTCATTTGTCAGTCTCTCTCCATGTGACTCTGCATGCTCCTCTCAAATAACTCATTTCCACTGCCCTCACTCTTGACTTGTGTCCCTCCAACAAGGTCTCACAATACTTTCATGCAGTAACTTTTTCACTTCCATGCTCACTTCCGTTTCTTATCACCGCTTTCAAGGAACCGGCAAGCTTTCTTCCTTGTTGTACCCTTTCAAGCCATTCACCCTCTAAACTTTCATCCTTACTCATCACACTACCCAAGTACTTAAACTCACTCACATTTTCCAATTCCTCCTCATCCAACCTCACTGTACATTCAGTGGCTTCATTTCTCTCAAAGACCATAAGTTTACTCTTCCCTACATTCACCTTTGACTTCCATTTCTTACACACCCTTCCAGACTCATTCACCATGCCTTGCAGTTCCCCTTCATCTTCATTTAACAATACAGTATCATCTGCAAACAACAGTACAGGGAGTTTCCAAACACTGCCCTCTCTCATTAGGGTCGCTCCAACATCCACTGCCCTACCTTGTACCTCTTTTATAACCCCATCCATATACAGACTGAACAACCATGGGTACATGACACATCCCTGTTTCAATCCAACATTCAAATAGAAAAAGTCACTCAGTTCACTATCCACATGCGTATTACTGATATACGTAGAAATCCAAGGCTAGACTAATGTGGTTAAGACATATAAGTTAATAGTCTCAAAGGCATCTGGTCAGGGTTTTTCTTGCTGCCTCCAGACTCCAATTCAACTTAGGAAAGACTTCTCATAATGAATGCATTAGTAAAGGCTAACCTAACACTTCCAGTTTGGAAAAAAGTCCCTTAAGCTGTACAAAATCATATGGAAATACTGCACTTAGGTACTCTGTTGCTTCAGGGTAATGTACACTGGACCTCCTCATGCCGAAAGGGTTATGGGTAGACAAATAAATAATGTAACAATGAAGCCAGACCCTTACGAGGTGTGGTGGGAGTATTTTTTCTGCGTGACTTATGGCCAGGTGTTGGTGCACGAGGCTGGGCGAAGCTGTTTTCTTTCTCCTCTTCGTCACTGAGGGAAGGCGGTCGTTTCTTTTTTGGAGACTGTAGAGGCGTAAGTTGTGTGTCTATGCTGATGTCTTTGCATGGAGACTTGACACTGGGTGATGCTGGGACTCTACCTGTTAAGAAAAGGTATGTTGATGACCTTAATGCTTTGAATTTAAGTACATTAGACTACAAGCAAAATTACTGTACTACACTACACCAACTAACACTTTCATTACTAACATTATTTATTTACTCATGCTACTACCAGACAAATTTATTCATGCTGATAAAGGACTTCTAATGGTAAGGGAGTTAATAAAGGCTGTATCTAACACAGTTAAAAATTCTCTCCTAAGCTGAGTAAATTCTTTTGAGACAACATATGAAAAAGGTGTAAGTAATAAAGAACTTCACCATCACCATCATTTTCATTAAATGTGACAGGAGGGTTTTCATTATTTAATGCTACTAGGTGCATAAGTTATGACCCTCCCATTATGCATTCTGGGCTAGGGTGGCCTAGATTCAAGTCCATAATCTACCATAGTAATTTGGAATTTTATAACTATACAAAATTGTAACACTAGTCTAGACTATCACAGTCCACAGAAGTTACATGAATGACATGCCAACTGCCCCAGTGTTTTTTACTTAGATGAAAGACCTCCAACCCATCTTGTAATTATATAGCTATAATGTACAGTACAATCCCAGTCAACCAGGAAGCTTAGGGAATTTATCTTCCTGGTTACTGATTTTTCATGGATATCTGATACATACTCTTATACATAAGCAACATCATTGCATTATACTGTTTAAAGTACTCACCACTCCTATTTGAGGTAACACTAACATAAGCTATTTGAAATGTTACATTCATTTTGTTTTGTTTACAAAGGATCCAACATGCTTGCATGCCTCAGCCTTGGTCACCTAATGGTGGCTCTCCATGCTACTCGATCTCTGGCAGCCTCCCTATTCAATCCCTTATCCCTAAGATCATACTCTATGATCTCATCCCAGGTATTTTTAGGTCTGCCTCTTGCAACCCTACCCCCAGCGATCAAACTTCTCACTTTCTGCCTCCATTTGTCATCCCCAACCTCTCTAATTGCCTAAACCATCTCAATCTACCCCTCCTCATCACAACACCAATACACTCCAGACCCATCCTTCCTCTTAACTCTTCCATATTAAACCTAGCCCCCTCTCCCAAACTTCATATTCATGGATACACTGCATATCCACCTAATTATCGTCATATCCATATTTGAGACTGCAAATATCCTCTTCCTTTACTGCTTAGGTCACACTACAATATGACACTCCTAACACATGCTGCATACAAAGATCCCTTAGCACACAGGGGCCCCACCTCCAGCACATAATATGTCTCCCAAGTAACAAAACTCTTCCACACATTCAGAGACTCACCAGTTAGATAAATGCTATCATGCCTCACAATCTCCACCTGCTCTCCCCAACACACTGCACTGATGAAATAAGCATTATCTCACAGTCTGCCTCTAATACAACTACATCTCTTGTGCACCCACTTGTCACAAACACTGCACAAGATGGAAGTACTTCCCACACCCTTGTGGCAAACCACACATGGCCACCCACTTCTTTGATAGCACTGCCACCAGCCCTAGATGCTATCGCCTCTGTTTTATTTGCATTTACCCACAAGCCCTTGTGCCTAATACTATCTCTCAACTTCCTAAATCTTTCCTCTGCCTCCCTTTCATTGCTGCAATTAACACCAACTCTCTGGCATACATCTCCCATGTAAGTCCATTTCTGAAGTCACGAGAGCTTCAAGCACCATGATAAACAATAAAGGGCTCAAGACTGATCCCTGATGCACATCAACATTCATGGAAAACTCATCGCTCAAATCTCCATTCATCATCACTTGGGTGTGGTCACCCACATAAATTGCTATAACCACTCCTCAATCCCAAGCTTTCTCACTGTCTACTTCACCACCTCCCGAGGGACTCTGTCAAAGGCCTTCTCCAAAACTCTTATGCCAAATAAAGTCAACTAACAGTGAAAAGAATACAAAGCGAATATTGCACAACATACTGAATGGGTTAAGAATAGGAAGTAAAAGAAACAAACAGTTCCATATTACCCCTTGTGAGATGTACTAAACAAGGTTAGGCCACCTTGATCCAAACATTTAATGGTGGATGACTGGCCTCAAGCAGCATAATCATCATCACTTTGACCCTTGTCCCACATCATGATAAGGTGATGTAGGATTTACAAACCACTGGTAATTGTATCATGCAATCCATTCTTCCCCACCAGGAATGTAAGGGGCCAGGATCAGGTTACTCAGCCCCAACATTTAAGACAAGAGTGATGCAGTGGCACTGTATCTCAGAATTGAGGGTGAATAGCATGCCACATGTTCAAAGACCTAAGTTAAGGAGATGAGCACCATGGCTAAGCATCTCAAAGGTTCTGCCCTCTTACCCTTACTGTTACCCAAGACAGGAACATGAGACAATAGCTAATGATGGTGCAATAAAGAGGAGCACTGTTCAGTGACTCACCTACAACTTTCTCCATGATGTGATTGGCAGGTGTAATGATACCGATACCCAGAAGGTCTATGTCCTGTAAGCCACCCTCCAGTGATGTGTGGAGGCTCCGTGGGGATGAGGCAAGACCTGAAGGAACTACTGCTGCTGCTGCTGCTGCTTGCACAAGTCGATCTGGAGTATCCTTTTCCTGGTGACCATGCTCACTCAGTTGCTCTATAAGACATCTGGCTGGGGCTCGCTGTGACTGCAAACATAATAAGTCATTACTAGAAGTGCTGGAGAGGGACATCTTCCTGCAGTGACATCAGTATATACTAACCAGCCAGTGCTAGCTGGTTGTAGAAAAATCCCTCAAACCCCTCCTTGCCTCCTGAATGATGGATGGTGGACTGCAGAAGGGTAACTCAAGCCTACAGTCTATTCTCATTCAGATAAGCCTAGAACAGCACATTTTCCTTTTTTTTAACCACCTTTTTGTTCTTAAGTCTTCAGTAAATCATGGAAAAATTGCCTATCAAAATTTCATTCCTGCCCATCAAGGTGGTAAACCAGTCACGCTACTGTATACCGTACATCACAAATTGTATGTAGTTACAATATTTTAGACCACATTAGTCTCTCATAAAAAAAGACTGCCTGTAAGTACCGGTATGTATGTATTTTAACACAGGATACCGGTACAAACATCTGAACATTTGTTTTTTTTATAGAGGTGCAATTCATTAACCATCAAGTAAAAAAAAAAAAGAGGAGGGAGGGGGATGTCAAACCCTTGTCCTGTAATCTGCCATACATAATTAATGATCTCAATCCCCTGTTGGTACTCCAGCCTCATCACCTTCAATACCTGACATTCTCACACATTTACCATATCCACCCACTTTCTTAACCTACTAAACCTCTTCCAACCTTGAAACTACTCACATACACCCTTCTCACTACCCTATCTACACCCATTCTCTCCATATTAGAACTGGTAAATTTGAACTCTACAGTATACAACAGTGGTGAAAAAGGTATATCTGAGCAAATTTGAAGGAGGGAGGAGGTGTGAGGTAAGCCAAGAAGTAGGTGGAGGGATATGGTGGATGAGTGTGTTAGGAAGAGAGGTATGGAAATCAGTGAGGTTAGGGGACTGACAAGAGATCAAGCTGGCTGGATAAATGTTTTGAGAAGAAAGGATCTGGCACCCCTTTTTAACATGACAGGGATTTGGCACCCCTTTATAATGTGACAGCATCCAGATTGACTCTATCGGATACGTTTATGTGAAGCTGCAGAATGTGGTGAATGTTTTTGGCATATCAGATGGAGCCAGGATTCCAGGGGCTTGAATGATGAGTGAATGGAAACGTGGCCCACTGAACTGGGCAAACTTGGAATGTCTGGACGTTGCTACTCCTCACCCTGCCCAAGGGTGGGAAAGGAGGTTCGGATGATGATGATGATGATGAAATTTGAAATGCAGGAAATTGAAGTAACACATCTGGACTTTAATGTACTACTGCCAGACTACTTATGACAGATAACACAGCAATGTTGAGGTGATCTGTTCATAGCCACTTCCTCCAGGAATAAGGCATCTGGTTGAACAGACAAACAGGACTGCCAATAAAAAGGCCCGCGTGACTCACGGGTATATCTGGGAGTGATGTAGGTCCTGGGATGAGCCTAAGAGAGCGTCCTACCCTCTTCTGAGCCACCAGCAGAAGGTAGGTGGCAGTGAGGTAGTCATAGCGCCATCGACACACCGCCTGACGCACAGACACACGAGACTTCCCCTGGTGCACTGCAATCTCTGTGATGGCATCCTCATCAACTCCGTAAGTCTGTTCATTGCAAAAGACTCAGTAAGTAGCTGTCATTATCAGCTTCATCATTATCATTATAAAGACTGGACATAACATAGTGGGACTAAAAAATGATTTTTCATAACATCCAAGAATTAGTCAATGATATGAGCAAGTCAAGGTTATTGCTGAATGAATAATGTATGAAAACTTACAGCAACAAAAACACTTAACAAAATAGAGCAGCAAAAGGTCAGGAAGCATTCACTCTGGACTAACTAGGGAGCGGTATTCACTGTACAATGACAGTAATCCCTGGAAATCCTGTTACCAAGGATGCAGCATCAGGCAATGGATAGATACAGACCGGATATAAAATGGAGTAGGCATGAGAGGCATCTATTCCATGCTGAACTAGCTAAAGAGAAGGGGGCTATTACAGGGCAGGGAGAGAAATGCCTGAAGAAACTTTTGATGAAGCCAGATAGATAATATATACTGATGTTCAGAAATAAAGGCAGATATATAAACATTCACTAAGATTACAACATATTTTTTTCTTACTACAGCCAGATGATTTTATTGTATGCAGATGTCCTCTTTTAAAATAGCATCATTATCAGACTGAAGATGAATTAACACCTGAACCGATTTAAAGCTGTTCTTGACTGGTTAAGAAATGCTTTTATGTCATAAGTGTGTGTGTATGTGTTTTTTTTAACCCTTCAGTCATGAACCCAGAACAAGTCCTATTCAAAGAACCTAACATTTTACCTGCACACATGCTATACTTTTTGCACTGACTGTAACAGCAGAATATAATTAAATTTGCATACTTGTTGGCCAAAATCAGTAAAGACAATGGAATAACAGTGGAATCAAGGCAAAGTAGTTTATCCATCATCCAATCCTATGTCACCCCATGAGAAGAGAAGCCCACGACTAGGCAAGTTGGTCCTGATATTTAAGATGAGAGTGACCAACCTCACTCATCCCTGAGTGGCATTACGTGAGCAATAAACCCCAACCACCCCTTGGATATAAACCTACACCGGCTCCAACCAATTGAAGCACCTTAATAAAAACAGTATAATCAAAGTAAAATTATGGAATAACAGTGGAAGCAGTGTGAAACAATAAAGTGTCAGTAGAATCAAAGTGCAAGAATAATCAAAATGAAACAGTTGAAAAAAGAATGCACTTAAACTGAAAGTGTGGAGTAAATGCAAAATTAGAGTGGAATTGTGAAATAATTCTGCTAACATCTAGATGCTTCTAGTAAATGCAGAGACCTTGCTCCTGTAAGTGTGAAATATGCCAGTACTACAAGGGTAGACTACAGAAGCCTGTGCATAAAAAAAAAAGAAGGCAAACTGGCATCATTTCTCACCTCTAAATCCTGGTTGATGGGGCATGTGTGTGGGAGGGGGAGACAAACATTATTAGTCACAATATGTAGTAATGCCATGGAAAATAAATAGTCATTTATGTTTTCTTCTTGCTTGTACAGGCAATTCTACCCATCTTGAGAAATTGTACTGAAGGAGCAAACAAAGTCCATATCTGATCCTCCAGTATGAAATGTCTCTCGGGCTAAATAAAATTGTCTGGATGATTACTACAATAAAATAATGAAGATATCCTTGTAGTAAAATACTTACTTAACCTCTTCAATACCAAGATATCTTTTCCATTTAAGTCTTGCTGCCTCCATAGCTTTATTCGGCTTAGAATGGACTTTTCAAACTGAGGGGAGGTTCCATATAGCCTTAACTTTTGTACTGTGGGGCTGAACTGAATTAATAATGTGGCACTGCCAAGAATGAACTGCAAACACATTGCTATACTAATGGGGTAAGAATAGTACATCACATTGTAAGTGGTGTGGCCTCAATTAAGGTACATTATATACTTAAAGCTGCCTGAGTAGTAAACTGTTGATAAATTATAGTTATTTTCACAAAACCTGCTTATGAAATACTACAATTTTCTCTGAAGTTGAAAATCATGTTTTTTCTTAAAATCCTTGAAGCATGTATGCTACGGTACAGCACTAACCTTTTCACCTGAGGTACCATAACGTATTGCATAAATACAACTAGAGGCATTAAGTGAAGTGCTTGAATAAAAGCAAAATATATATATATACTAATTCTTAACAGCTTTGTACTTGTTAACAGACTCCATTTTATCATCTACGGTAATTACAAAACTACTGGGTATTCAACTCCCATCTCTCAAAAGTGATTTAAGCCTTAGCTACAAGAAAAGCTCTTCCTAACAGGTACTATCGTGGGCAGAGGTTCCCCGACAATTAATTTTTCTATCCAGTCTCTCATTGTGTCAACCATTCTTCTCCCATTCCTAAGTCTTTCACCTATAAACTCCTTTCTTTTTTTCTCTCCCACATAGTTGAAGGGTTTATTTTCAACATCAATTACTGTACTGTATCTCACTTTCAAACACTAAGCATGTCACACCAGTTCCCACTATTCTGTTCACATTTAATATCACAGCCTGTTACTCTTTATCCACTTCACAATACTGAACACAAGACAGCAGCTACAATACATACATACAGTGCATAACCTACCTACTGCTCATTCCACACTAATCAACTTTTTACAGTCCCAACAGCATAGCTACACTCAGGGCTGTGGAGTCGGAGTCATGGAGTGGGAGCAGGAAGCAATTATGGTGATGCTGGAGTCGGAGTCAGAGTCGGTAAAAAAGTCCTGACTCCGACTTCAACCACCAGCATATTCACATGAACACAACACTCATTTGCTTCCTCATCTGTCAATCTTTCAGTGCAACTCCATATGCTTCTCTCAAATAACTCATTTCAACTCACATCACTCTTAATGAGTATCCTTCCAAGAATACAAGCTCCACTTCCGTTTATTAGCATGGAGATCATAATACTACTTTGTTAGGCAGCAACTACAGTCCCACTACTAACCCCAGAACACCTAATACAAGGCACAGCAACTGACCCTGTATGTGGATGCAAAATCAAGCGGTTGTGAATGCCCGTCTAAAAGCCATGGGTGACTCAGCAGGTGTGTGACAGTGATCCTCCTCTTGGGGTCCACCTGAAGCATTGCACGCAGCAGCTCTCGGCTCCCAGAACTCAGCCACTCAGGGGTATCATATACACCACTCTGTAAAATCACACTCAACTCATACACAGATTTTCAAGGCTGGAAGAATGAATACTATTAACACACAAGGACTGCTGTTGTTGTGACCCTAGATTCATCAGAATATGGTGGACTGCTGGCTGAAATTGCCCTTCTCCCACAATCCACCATCCTCCAGTTAGGGATGAGGATGGAATTGAGGGACGTTTGTACGACCTGGCAGTGGAGCCACCTGGATATTTTAGCGCTAACACATCAATGCATCCCTCTCCTGTACCTGACAGTTAAATGCAAGTGATGAAGAGAAACACAAGATAGGGACAAAATTCTAACCATTGCAAATTCTGGCAAAGAGCTTTTTCAGTCCTTTCAAGAAGTTCATGGGCAAACTGGTCAGGAATTAAGCTTTGACTCTAAATTGTCTTTCTCTATATCATCCTCTTATGGCCCTGCTGGCCCGAGTCTTTATTAGGTACTTTACTTCTCCCGAGTTATTGTTTTACATCCATCCATCATTCAGTCCTATGTTGCTCCACGAACAGCATAGGAGCCTGGGGCCAGGCAAGTTGGTCCTGACATTAAAGATGAGAGTGACCAGCCTCACTCATCCCTGAATGGCATTACATGAGCAATAAACCCCAACCACCCCTTGGATATAAACCTGCACAAGCTCAATCCAATTGGAGTGCCTTAATTACCCACTAAACCACCAGGTGCCATAATTTGGTTATATGGTTACCACCCAGCATAGTAAATAGTTTCCTGGTGTATGGGAAACCATTTGGCTTGTCACTCAGTGTAGAGTCACCTACAGGCAGATGGAAGAGGAAAGAATGAAGGAAACAAAGACAAAAGAGGGAGTCTAGTCACCCATAGGCATAAGGAAGAGGAACGAATGAAGGAAAAAAGACAGAAGAGGACGAAAGGAAAGAAGGAAAAAGAGGAAAGGGAAGTCACCCAAGAGAACAGGCTTGGGTCCGAGTACATGGACTCGTACTTACGTAAACAATATAATGTACTTGTACTTGTACTCAGGTTTAAAATTTCCATAGTACTTGTACTTGTACTCGGACTCAAAGTACTCAACAATTTTACGAGTACTTTTGAGTACAACCATGATATATAAAAGTGGTGAGGGTAACAATGGTGTGTCCTTGAAGAGGCCATGTGGCCTGGGTTGGTGGGTCACTAAGGTCAAGTGGTGTACAGCCATGCCCACTAACTCCTGATAAACTGCTTTTAATATGTTAGCACCTTGGTACTAATTGCAAGGAGTGAAAAACAGCTGCCTGGACTCCAGGCGATAAAATGTACTCGTACTTGGATTCGAGTTCAGTTATAAAACAGAGTGCTTGTACTTGTACTTGGATTCGTGATACCGTAATGTAATCGTACTTGAACTCGAGTACGGAAAAATGTACTCGAACCCAAGCCTGCAAGAGAAGTACCAGGTACTACATCAAGTGAGTGGATAGTGAGTGCCCCCACCTTCCTGATTACACCATGAAGATATTCCCTTCAACCACTGTGCTGTGTAGCTGTCTATCAAATGTGCAAAGAGTGTAATTGCATCTCTTTCAAACACACTTCCTTTCTGAGTACACCATGAAGATATTCCCTTCAACCACTGTGCTGTGTAACTATCTATCAGAACTAACTAAATTCATGATGATGATAACTTACCAGTAATATCAAATTCATAACCCCTTCAGTCCAACAGGCCCTTCTGAGGATGAATATCATCCAGTGGTAGCCAAAATAAAATAAAAAGGTCACCGCTGTAAGGTGATAGTTAATGATTATAAATGCATGAAACTTATTTTGAATTCTACCAGCTGCACTCAAGTGCAGATTGATAAACCTGTATAACTTAACTGACCTCAGCTACCATATTAACAGTAACTACTCCATTTCTTTATTAACCAGGTAAATTAATGGGCATCTGAATAGATAGATAGACATTAAAAGCAAACCAGGATTTATGAACCTAAACCTGGAATGTTATATCTACTACTTAAAAACACAATCAATCCTTAACAGGAATGATTTTCAATGTACAGTCACCCCAAGAAGTGATGGCAGACTTTCAGAATCCTTCAGTCACTCTGTACTGTATGTGCATTATTGCTGATTGAAAACTTCTGAATAGTCTGCCATTGCTTCTTGGGGTGACTACAATGTAATATGTAAAGAATACCAACTACAAGTATCCCAGATGTATGAGTAACTTAAGGTATCACTCCCAGTTATACCAAGGAGCAGATTAATAATTTTAAATATGATACTTTTAATTGTTTTCCCATAAATCCTACCAACCTACCATAAAAACAATTGACCACTTCATTTCACAAAAGATATCTTCTTTCAAATGGTCCAATATTAGTATACAAGGAGTGACAGGAGAGGATGTACAGGTTGAACTGACAAGTGGGAAGACTATTGTGCCTCAGGAACAATACTAACTATTGTCAGGTCTGATACAAACATGTGTGTAATACTAACCTGAATTTTTCTGTACAGTGCTCCTAAATTTTCATCGTCAAAGGGTAAGAAGCCACACAAAAGGGCATACAACAGCACACCCATGCTCCAGATATCAGCCTCCGACCCTGCATAAGAAGTTTACATCAATTACTGTACTTCTCTTCTACCGACAGTCAAATGATCAATCACTGAAACCCAATTCTTCATTACTTCAAGGGGGTGAGCAGGATCTAGAAATATGTAAAGGAATAAAAAAGCAAGGAAGGCTGTCAAGAGTAGCCAGTGAAATGGGTCACACATCCACTCATCCATCATCATCCTGAACATTCTCACCCAATGATGAGGTGGGGGTTATACATGCAAATACAGGTATTCAATATTCCAAGCTCCATCCCACAGGTTTATCATTTATATGTACCATACCTTGTAACTTTCTTGAGTACAGCCATTCCTCAGACTATGAAAACAAGAGTAAAACCACACTTACAAGGGTCGAAGAGTATAGTAGTGAAAGATAAGGAAGAGGAAGCAGGAAGGCAGTATGAACAGTATATATATACTGTACTGTATATATACAAAGTACAGTGCAATGTGGACATGACATGCCACACACATTCCCAATATGAAGGTTCCCAGATGGAAGCATGGGCAGCAGAGAAGAAAATAATTAAGAAAAGCATCATATTCTACTGTTCATCTCTTGTTCCAGCACAGCGTTCAAGACAGGGTAATGGTTATTTTAGACAAGTTAGAGTGTACAGAATATAGCACCATATTCTAGTGTTAATTTCTTGTTGCAACTCAACTTTCAAGTAGAGGTAGCAATTTCTGGCCAAGTTAAAGTCAACAGAGTCATCACAACTTAGGGCAAGTAAAAGTGGCCAGAGTATAACACAAAGTGTGCTCACCCAAGTAGTGTCTGCCTGACACAAGCTCTGGGGCAGCATAGGCTGGTGAACCACAACAGGTAGCCAGCTTCTGTTCCATGCCACCAGAAGGATTTGCACACAGCCCAAAGTCAATCAGTTTAAGGCCCTGGTCCTCATCCAGTAGGAGGTTTTCCTGTTGGGTGTGGAAGAGTGGTCAGGGTTAGAACAGTAAGGATGAGTAAGTAAAGTATAATGGTAGATCAGCTCTGAAAAAACACAATACAGAAAAGAACTAAATATATTTACACAGGTTTAACCCTCTGATTGATCCTGCTTATGATAACTGTAATGGCACAAGGGTTAAATGGCTACTTCAACCTGGAGGTGTACTTTTTTATCTTATTCTGGCCACTGACTGAATGTCATTCAGTGTAACAGAAGCATCCTCAGGCTGTAGGGTTTAGACACAATCTCAACAACCCCTAACAAACACTAAGCTAATACCAGCCAGTTATATTCAGCGTAACAAAATTGCTTGGTTTCAACCTGAGTACATTCCCAAAGTGTGTCTATCCCTACAAATTTTCTCAGATTAATTACACTAACTGCTGTTAGTCTGAATAAAATGCCCAGCTGTTTACAGCTCAAGCAGTAAATCAGTTTAGTTATTTTTTTTCAGACTACTAGAATGTCCCCTTGTAAAAATAACAGCCAACCCCATATATCCCTCACAGCATATGGGTGTCTGAAGCTAACAGCCAATCACATATTACCCCTTTTGGGGCGTAGGAACATCCAAAGTTAGGCCACAGGGTCACCCAAGGCTCGGTTATCATAGGTCAGATCATTAATGGGTAGATAACCAATCTCCTTCCCTGGCAGAATTTACATGAAAGGAATACTCAAGTCACCTCTTGTAGGCCTGAATCATTGTATGTATGGCACAGTCTTCAGCCATGAATTAAGTGCTCTCCTAAAGTGGGTGGGTGGGGATTGCTAACCTAAATCATATACTGAAGTTCAAGCACTACAGGGAAAAGGTACAAAGCATTACATATATGACTTACAGGCTTGAGGTCTCTGTGTGCATAACCCATGTTGTGAATGTAGGCAACAGCTGCTGTGATTTGGCGGAAGAATACCCGTGCCTCCTCCTCCTCTAGTCTGTCTCTCTCAACTGCAAATAAAGGAAGCATACTGTCACCCATTACAGATATAACTATGGCTAAGTTAACCAATACATTAAAACACACTGCATCATCATTCTAAACTCCATGTAATTCTCTTATAGCTTTGTCATTCAGACGAGGGAGAGTGGCCATGTGCAGTTTGCCACAAGGGCGTGGGAAGTAATTCCATCTTGTGCGGTGTGTGTGATAAATGGGTGCATAAGAGATGTAGTGGTATCAGAGGTAGACTGCGAGATAATGCTGATTTTATGTGTACGGCGTGCCGGGGTGAGCAGGTGGAGATCGTCAGACGTGAAAGAATTGAACTTGCTGGTGAATCTCTTGAGTGTGTGGAAGAGTTTTGTTATTTAGGAGACACGTTGTGTGCTGGAGGTGGGGCTGGAGCTAGCTCTGTGGCTAGGGTGAGAAGTGGTTGGAAGAAGTTCAGGGAGCTCTTGCCTCTCCTGACATTGAGGGGGCTCTCCCTACGTGCTAAGGGGTCTTTGTATGCAGCGTGTGTTAGGAGTGTAATGCTGTATGGCAGTGAGACCTGGGCAGTGAAGGAGGAAGACATTCGCCGGCTCAGACGTACAGAAATGACAATGATTAGGTGGATGTGCAGTGCGTCCCTGCGTCCAAGGCCTGGAGGGGCTGGGTTTACAATGGAAGAGTTGAGAGGTAGGATGGGACTGGAGTGTATTGGTGTTGTGATGAGGAGAGGTAGATTGAGGTGGTTTGGACATGTGGAGAGGATGGGGGATGATAGTTGGGTGAGGAAGGTGAGAAGTGTTAATATTGGGGGTGGGGTTATGAGGGGTAGACCGAGAAAGACATGGGACGAGGTCATTAAGTGTGACCTTAGGGTTAAGGGACTGAACAGGGAGGCTGCAATGGATCGTGCAGCATGGAGAGCCGCCATTAGGTGACCAAGGCCGACACATGCAAGCATGTTGGAGCCTTTAAAAACGAAAACGAAAACGATCTGTTTTGTATTAAGGTCTTAAAAGCACCAGCCTACCAGAGGGGTGGCTTCATGCAGTAGCTTCAACACAGCTGGAAAGATCTGCTGCCTGGTTATAGGTATGCCCCACTACTCTCTTCCTATGCCCCAAAAGTAGGATGATCAACTGCAAAAAGGCAACTTCAGCTTGCAGACCACCAGGTTCAGATTCAAATGTACTTGGGGTCATGATAAAAGAAACAAATCTTTTGTTTTATTTTATGTATCACTCACCATCCACTCACTCGATGTAGTGCTGCATTGGGTGTCTGCCCTTTCCTCTCTTCCTTCCTTCCTCTTCTGTCTTTCTTTCCTTCATTCTTTCCTTTTTCTTCTGCCTATGAGTGATTTTACACTCCCTTTTCTGTCTTTCTTTCCTTCATTCTTTCCTCTTCCTGCTGCCTATGGGTGACTCTACAGTCAGTGACATGCCAAATGGTTTCCTGTACACCAGGAAACCATTTACTATGTTGGGTGGTAAGCATGTAGCCAAATTATGGCACCTGGTGGTTTAGTGGGTAATTAAGGCACTCCAATTGGATTGAGCCCATGCAGGTTTATATCTAAAGGGTGGTTAGGGTTTATTGCTCATGTAATGTTACTGAGGGATGAGTGAGGCTGGCCAATCTCATCTTAAATGTCAGGACCAACTTGCCTAGCCCTGGGCTCCTACGCTCCTCATGGGGCAACATAGGACTGGATGATGGAAGGATGGATGGATGGATTAAACTCTGAATAAGAATTATACTATCCATTCCCAAAGCCCAGCATACCTACATGCAAAACATGGTGTCACACACATCTTCACATATCACTACTGTAGTACCCACATCCATACTGAATACCTGCCTAGCCTTTCATCTAGGACTGGTGTCATGGTATTAGCAGGGTATTTTAAAGACATCATTGAATCTTCTGAAAGATATACTGGTATTAATAACTAGTTTACCAAACTTAAAACTCTGACACTGTTCTCTGTAACAGGTTAGGACTCAGTCCTTTTAAACAGCAATACAAAACCACCAGCTGGCCACCTCATCTTTATTCACCCAAAGATATGAACAGGAGAAGAGCGGAGGTTTTAAGCACTATCTATTGTGGTGAGATGAATGAGCAGCAACAGTACTGTAACAGCCTTTTCTTACCTTGAAAACAGCACCTCTACACATGCCTACTAACCTATATAATCAAAAAGTTCTCCCCCAGGACAATACTCAAGGACCATGAATATCTTGGTGTCAGTCTCCAGCACCTGGTAGAGTTGGCATACATGCTGGTGTGATAGCTGCTTCATGGCCTCAATTTCAAGGTAGATGCGAGGTAAGTCCTCCTGCGGGGCAACAAGAATATTAAACAGTACAGATAAGGTGGTACTGGCCATGTATGTGGGTGCTCACACCCAGGTAACAGTGAATGGAGATTTGAGTGATGAGTTTTCCATAAATGATGGTGAGCACCTGGGGTTGGTCCCCTTGTTGTTTAACATAGAACCCAAAGCCCTCTCATGTAACTTCAGAAATGGACTCCTGTAGGAGATGTTGTAGCTGACGGTTTAGTGTTGACTGCAGAGAATGAAAGGGAGGCGGAGGAAAGATTTAGAATGTGGAGAGATGGTATGGGGCACAAAGGCTTAAGAGT
The DNA here is from genome assembly GCF_032717465.1 of Coenobita brevimanus. Classification (NCBI taxonomy): domain Eukaryota; kingdom Metazoa; phylum Arthropoda; class Malacostraca; order Decapoda; family Coenobitidae; genus Coenobita; species Coenobita brevimanus. The sequence continues at coordinate 2,661,673 of NC_136983.1, read as the reverse complement.
AAATGCAGATAAAACAAAAGTGATGGTATCTGGCGCTGGTGGCAGTACAGTCAAAGAAGAGGGAGAGTGGCAGTGTATGATTTACCACAAGGGCATGGGAAGCAGTTCCATCTTGTGCAGTGTCTGTGATAAGTGGCTGCATAAGAGATGAAGTGGTATTAGAGAGCACAGTGCAAGATAATGCTGATTTCATGTGTGTGGTGAGCCAGGGAGAGCATGTGGATACTGCCAGGCGAGAAAGGATTGAACTTGCTGGTGAGTCTCTTGAGTGTGTGGAAAAGTATTGTTATTTGGGACAGATGTTACATGCTGAAGGTGGGGCTGGAGCTAGCTCTGTGGCTAGAGAGAGCAGTGGTTGGAAGAAGTTCAGGGAGCTGTTGCCTCTCCTGACATTGAAAGGGCTCTCCCTCTGTGCTACGGGATCTTTGTATGCAGCATATGTTAAGAATGTAATGCTGTATGGTAGTGAGACTTGGGCAGTAAAGGAAGAGGATAGTCGCAGGCTCAAACATACAGAAATGACAATGATTAGGTGGATGTGCAGTGCGGCCTTGAGTGTGAGGCCTGGGGGGGCTACATTTACAATGGAAGAGTTGAGGGGCAGGATGGGACTGGAGTGTATTGGTATTGTGATGAGGAGGGGTAGAGATGGTTTGGTCATGTGGCGAGGATGGGGATGATAATTGGATGCAGAAAGTGAGAAGTGTTAATGTTAGGGGCAGGGTTGTGAGAGGTAGATCGAAAAAGACCTGGGACGAGGTCATTGAGTGTGACCTCGGGGATAAGGAACTGAATAGGGAAGCTGCCAGAGATGGAGCAGCATGGACAGCCGCCATAAGGTGACCATGGCCTACACATGCAAGCATGTTGGAGCCTTCAAAAATGAATGAACAGATAATCATTTACACTGGTACTCCATAGACTCAAAAAGGGTAATATGGTACAGTAGACCCTCGCTTTAACATACCTCAATAGACTGGATATTGGATTTAACGGACTCTAAAGGCCACTGAACTTCCATCGGCTATAATGAACAATGTTAAGAATGTAATGCTGTATGGGACGCTATGGGTTGCAATACATGGGTTTTCTATTCTCTTTACTCCAACATGGCCTGAAGTGGCCCTCTCCCCACTGTGACTGCTTAGTTGTACGAAGTCTTTAGTAATACTGTACTAGTCATGAAGAAATGCTATGACAAGAATATGAAATAAGCCACAATAGGGTGAAATTATGGACCAAGTTAGCATAAAATGGGTATAGTTTATATTTTTCATACTAGAATATGCTATTGTACTCATTTATTTTCAAAGATGTGCTTGAAATCCTACCGCATGGGAAGACCATTGGATACGATAGACTGTCGGCTTTATCGGATCAGGCATTCCCTCAATTAGTATGTTATACAGAGGGTCTATTGTATGGAAACAATGTTTCATCATCATCCAGATCTCTTTCTTACCAAAAGATAAGGTCCAGAGAGCAAAAGTAAACCTGACTGTGGCAGAACTAAACAGCATGCCCAATTAAGTAGCCCATATACTCCTCTACTTTCCATTTTAGCCCCTGGAATCATTACTCCACCTTACAGGCATAACTTTCCAAACTTATGCTCTTCGTACATAATTTTTTTCTTAATATAACAATATCTCAAAGAGGTGGCTGAAGGTTTTTCAGTTATGTAATACCATCAATTGAGCTGGCCAGTTCAAAAGCCTAATTTTGTTAACCTTTTCTATGACATCACTTCCCACAACACTAACCACTCTCTCATATAATTATAGTCTACTCTACTTCCTTACAAAGGTCCAGCACTGCACACAGGACATGAACTGACAATATCTGTGCTGGTACTTGTTACACACTGAACATTCACAACCCAAGAAGACAAGATATATAGCACTTTAAATTCATAAATTCAAGCAATCAAATGCTTATGCACAATTAACAGATTATCATCATTCACACTCAATTTTTATTTTACTGCAAAGATGTACAGTACCTACTCCTTAAAAGGAAGGGAATACAAATGTTACCCAGGTGATCATTTCTACTGCCTCACTTATTAAAAAGGTTTGGTAGGATACATAATACATCCACAACAAGAAAGCATGAAGTACAGTTACAAAGGTTATATATACAACTAACAAAATGCTATTACTGCAAAGCAGCAAAAGAAACCTAGTACAACATAACCTCAGGCATTATAAAATGTGCTGAGAAGTTTCGTTTTAACTTAATATTTTGGATTAAATGCAAACAGTATTTTGGTGCAAAAAAAGACAATCATACCAAAGAGCAGCAATTACTCATGTTGCAAAGGTTAAGGTAATAAATGAGGAAAACACACACACTACAAAAAAATACATGTGCAGGCAAAGTCTTCCTTTAAGTTTACCATCATGCTTCTGGTTGAGAAAGGGAGGGAGAATCTGCCTCTCGATGGCTAAAGGCTACCAGGTTAGCACGTCTTACCCATGCACACTAGCACTGCCTTTCAGAAATATCCAGTAATCCACAGTCAAAGCTTTATGGGGAATAAATCATGACCATCTACAGAGATAACAAAGGTTATTAACATGCAGTACTGTATATTAAATAAATAAATTTCAAGAAAGAGTACCAAATATGTAGCAAATCTTCCAGATGAGTGCAGTAAACCAATTCATTTACTGAAGTACTGGCATAACAACATACTGTACATGACAATAGTTATTAGTAATGCTTGAAGTACTGCCAGTACTCTACTGTCTGTGCATATCAAATGGAAATATATTGATAAGAAATGTCTGAAAGTGAGGAAGCTGTGGGATCACAAGGGGAAAGAAGCCTACCAACATGGGGGATTAGGCTTGTTGAAAAGACAAGTGGTAATGGATGACTGGTGAAGAATGCAAGAGAAATGTGACAGAGATAGAATGATACAGACAGCAGCACTAACCCCAAGCTGCTTCTTGTCCATAATCTTGAGAGCCACCTTTTCCCCAGTCAGTATATGGGTGGCCAGCTTCACCTTGGCAAATCCCCCCGATCCAATGGTCTGGTGCAGCTGGTACTGTCCCTCCAGACAGCCATAGGGGGAGCTCTGTTGTGGCATCTTCCTCGATCCACACACACCACAACAACAAAAAATTTAGAAACAACCTGCAATATTGGAACAGCATCAGTTTCTGTGCTTGTCACATACCATAACATAACCTGCAATACTCAAGTACAGTACTGTAGTATTAAAGAGTCAGACAGTTAAAACACCTTAGAAAAACAAAGTCAACATAGTCATCAGAAGCATCCAATGTCCATTGTCTTTATTCACATTACTTGCTTGATGACTGACTCAGTCAACCATGCACCTGCAAGACTGAGTTGCTGTCAGATGATCATGGAGCCAGAAATTTAGAATCCTTTACCCCCTTCAACTCAAATAGCTGTGGGAGGAAAAAGAAATGTTGCTACATGATGAGAACCCCATTCATCTCTAGGGGATCAAACCAATGCATATGGCAAGGCCATCACTCTAGCTGGAGCAATCCAAAATACTGTATTAGTACATGTACTGTACTGTACTATATTCCTCATACCAATGTTTAGGCCTATCACTTTAAAAATACTATATAAACAATAGTCAGACCCCAGTTGGAATATGCCCAGTCCGTGTGGTCACCAAACCAGATGAAAGACATAAGAATGGCGGAATATGTCCTCCAAAGAGCCTCGAAGTTGATACCAGGAATGAAGTCTCTCAGCTACCCAGAATGAATAAAAGCACTGGGTATCCCTTCTATAGCTTATCGGTGTGTAAGGGGAGACAAGATTGAAGTATAAAGGATAATGAGTGAAATGTATGACCCCAAAGTGAACTTCACTCTACAAAGAAATGAAGGGCCAACCTGTGGTAACAAGAAGCTGACAAAAGAACCAAGTACGGCAAAACTGGGGCAGATGTCTTTTAGCTCAAGAATTGTGGATGTGTGGAAAAGCTTACCCAATGAAGTGGTTGAGGCAAAAATGTGATGTTTTTTGAAAAGCTAATGAGCCAGTTTTGGAAAAATCACGCCATTAAGTATAATTTTGAGGAAAAAATAACAACCACCCCAGGCCACCACATTACAGTAGTTTGAACTCGGGAGATGATGAAGATCTGGACATAGAGGACTAACAAGACCTGCATCCAGTATCACTGTATAGCAAGGTTGTATAAATTGAAAATTGAAAAGTTCTTAGCTCAAACTGACCAAAAAAATATACCTGCCTCATGAGTCGGTCATCATGAACATCATCCTCTTTCTCACTATTTCACTGAGGTTTGCAGCATCAGGAAAAAAAAATAAAAATCATAAGAAAGACAAGCTACAGGGTCAGTAAAATAGGCCAAAGTTCTCCATCCACTTACTCTTCAAGCCATTCAAATATTTTAAAATGCCCAAACATCTATTTTCAACGGCCATACCACGTTGAGTACACCGCTTCCCGTCCGATCAGCGAAGTTAAGCAACGTTGGGTCTGGTTAGTACTTGGATGGGTGACCGCCTGGGAACACCAGATGCTGTTGGCATCCCTACGTGTCAAGTGGGGTTGGTGGAGGATTAGTGCCCCTCCCTGTAAAACAATTAACTCTAAGCCCTTGGCCACCCCGTGTGGGATACATGGCGTCTGGCAATGAATGAATGAACATCTTTAATACCCATGTAAATGAAATACAGTCTACAACTGTGGTAAACTCTCCTATATGTTGTAAAATAAAATCTTGAATATCTCATGAACACAGGTCAAACGATTCATTAATACCTTAATTACCAATTGGGTGCCAATATTCTAATGAGTTTCTAGGTTACATTACAAGTTTTGGTCTTATATGAATGGGACGCTTCCAATATTAGGTACTGTGATAATCTTAACAGGTTAAAGTCATAAGGGGTCTGGGGGGAAAAGCCCCCCCAGTTGGGTTTGGTTGACAAAATTGTCAGGAAACAAGCTGCCACATTCATCCAGGCAGCTCCCTTAAATACCCCATAATAGTAAAATGTGTTCGTTCTATAGTTGTCTAAATCACCAAACAGTTATCTATGTTACATACTGTACTAAAATTATTTAACATTTTAATGCGAGAATGTAATTTGGATTGCCGCGCCCATGTGGTAAACTTTTACCACCGATTCTCGCACTCTCACTAAAGAAATGCATAAGCTTTAGCAACAACTTAACATATCTCTCAGCCTTTTCAAAATCTGCCACCAATTCATCAAAACCAGTTATTTGTTTTCCGCCATAATTTCCCAGCAACTTAGACCAGTATGGGGGTGCCTTAACTCTCATTTTATCAGACTGTTTAGGAAAGTTACATCCGTATTTCTAGCAGCCGAGAAAATTCTGTGGTCTATTGCATAAACTCAAGATAATCTCACCTGAAAAGGGCGCCCGGAATGTGGGGAAAATGGACCCAAATTTAAGCGATCATCCTAGAATGTTTTTAATTCACCTCAAATTAAACTCCAGCCACCACCAGCCAATCAGAGACCAGCATTGATGACGTCATGGATGAATGGCGGGATGCGCAAGCCTATAAACTACTATTTTTTCTTTTTCTAATTTTCATACCACTATAGCTCTTTTCCATATTTAGTAAGGCTAATTTCTGGGGGAATATTTTTCATTATACATGTCCTGTCAGCATGATAAGGCAGAGGATGAGGCTGCAGACGATACCGTTATTTTACCATTTATTTCACGTTATTGATTCTTTATTCAAGCTAAACTGGATACTAATATTCCTAGAATATATATTTCTCCATTATTAAATGGAGAAAAAGAGTCTATGATATAAAACCAGTTGTGTTATGATAATGGTGCATCAGCTGATCTCTGGCGACCCGTCCAGGTGTAAACAAAAGCGGCCGTGCTCAGCTGTTTCCTGTAAATTCCTCGTCCAAATGGTGATAGAGATGATATTGACGGCCTTAGTTGGGTGTTATATTATATCGTCCTTCATTCTGTTCAAATTTCCCATGCTAATACACAAGAAGAAGGACGTTAAGTTCGTATGCAGACATATCAGCCACCGCGGGGGTAAGTCCGATACCCGCAATGCAGTACTTTTCATTAATTACTAAAGCACCACCATTTTCTCGATATTCTCGTAACGCAGCCATACTTCTCTATAGAGATTTTGAAATTACTTCATCATAATGTGAATAGAAGCCACTGGATATCGTTGAATTTATTTATATAATCGTTTTATAGATTAATTCAGTGACTTCATTTTATTTTAGAAATACCAGTAAACCTATCAATACCTGAGTAGTTTTTCATTTATATAATTATTTTTTGAGTCTCCAGAACACAGCGTTAAAATTAAGAAATGTAATAAGTAAGAAAGCATAGAGTTAGGTTTGAAAATATGAAGATGGTGGTTGTTCTGAAGTGCAGTTGTTTCATGGAAATTCATTTAGTTATTAGATACTTGATCTGAGTGTTACTGAAAGCCACTAATTTAGAATTACCATATTTATGGTGCATTGTGTACTGTAGTATTTTATAATGGTTAATTTTTGTTCTCAAAGACAAACAGCCACCCATTAAGGGATTATGCCGTCTGACTATAGTTAGATAACCTAGATAGAGAATTTATGTTCCTGTAGTAGTTGAGCTTTATTTGGGTTATCATTTCTACTGAATTCAGCCAGGACCTTGATATTGAGTTAGGTTGGGTTTGATTTTTAAGATGGGTTTTGGTGCCACAAATTTTCTTGAATAGTTTTCATCAGTTTCTAGTGAATGTTACCCCTTGTAATAATTATGATAGTGTCCCTTCAGTTCCCCAGGATTTGCTGTGTTTTTGGTCCCATAATAGTGGGAGTTTAGGCCTGTTGTAAAAGTATACAAACACCCTTCAGTAATACCAAATTCTTGCAGATAGGGGAAAAAAAAAAAAAATTACTTTGGTGTAATGTGATAGTACTTCAAAAGAAATAATCCTCAGTCACATGTTTATCACTCGAGCATTCTTCCCTCTACTCATGTTTATCATTAGATCATTATCTCTCTCTCTCTCTCTTTTTTACTTTTTTTTTCATAGTTCATTCCTTATTATCTTGTGCTACAGCACAGATAGACAAGGATGATAGAGTGACAGTCCCATAACCCCTCAGTAAATATTGTTTCAGGTTTTTTTTTTTTTTTTTTTTTTTTTTAAGGGCTGAAATTGAGGGGGTCTTCTCTAAGACTTTTCCCACACAAATGCTCAGTTTAGTGCGTAATAAATATTGAATCCCTTAATCCTGATGTCCCTTTTTAGGACTTCATCCCTGTACCATACTTGGTCTAGTAGCATTTACTTTGTCCCATGCAGATCTTTTCTGTTTAGTGCTATTCAGTTACCGGGTACATGTATTCCCACACATTCCTCCTGCTTGTCCAAACCACCTCAGCTTTCCCAGTCACATCAGCTTACTAACATTCTCAAATTCTTAGATTTCATCGTAATTCAGCAAATGGTGTTCTTTCCCTCATCATGGCATTACACATCCAAGTCTCCTGCTCATGTGTGGTGCAACCACATTGTCATTGAGTTAGATAGGACCCAGAAATAGGAAAAAGAAAACTAAGTTCTATGAAGCAGTATCCGCAGTAGACAGTGAAATAGTTCATACATACATTCACTCATCACCCAGTGCTTTGAATGCTTCACTTCATCCTGCAACCAGTACCCATACTGTACAATTCAGAGTTATCCATCATCATTAAATTACTTTCAGCTCAGCTTCCATGTAAAGTATTGTAATGTATTTTGTTCTTTTCAGGTGCTGGTGAAAATTATGAAAACACTTTATCAGCATTCAGACAGTAAGTACCTGTATCAGTATTGGAAAGAATGATTGTTGTTTTGCATTTCATTCCTTTTAAGTTTAGCTTATCAAAATTTCAGACATCAGTATATTTGCTCTTTATGTTTTTCCTGTTGTCAGACACCATCTTCAAATTGTCATTCCAACTTCCATTCCTATACCGGTATTAGAGTTGGGTGAGATAGGAACAAGAAACAAAGAAAGCACAACAGTAGAACTGTGTGTCAACATGCCAAGTTCAGGCATTTTTTAACCAGTCTGGAAATAACAATACCAATAAACAGTGTGTGCCATCTTTATTCACTCCAGTCTTATCTTTGTGTGTTCATATAATTATGGTGTCAACATTAATTTTGAGGTACTGGTATTATAATTGTTTTAATACCTATACTATATACCACTGTTTCAGTGGGCATTCTGTTAATAGTTGTATTACACTTCCGTGTTTTTCTTTATTGCTAGGTCTTACCCCCACAGAGAGTATCTAGTCATACTAAAAACTGACCCCACCAAATGACTTTGAGAACATCCAGTTGAAGTGTGTGCTGTGCATCAGGTTCACATCCAGTAGAGTTTGGGGCAACAGCATCTAATTTTATAGTACTGTACAGTACCATGATCCTTCATGTGGATCTGCTGTGTCCCCACTCATGGTGAAATGTTTATAATAAGCTGTTTTTCACCATATAACTAAGTATAATTCTTCCATCTAAAATGGAAGTCATTGCTGGAGAGGGAGGTCTTCATGTAGTGGTGCCAATTTAACGGGGTAGGTCAGCTGCCCAGTTATACAAATATCCCATAACTCCCACCCTGTCCCCAAAAGATGATGGAATGCTGGAGCCGTGCAACTTCAGACGGCACTCCATCGGGTTCACATTTCATATGAACCTATGGGCTACATCTACTACCACAGTACAATAGGTCCACATGTAAAATTCAGGACGTTAACCAACATGTTACTGAAAGTAAGACCACTTTAAGTGGTGTTCTTTTTACTCTCATCTTGCTATCTTTAGACAGTTTAAAGGAGAAGTCAGGTTATGAAGAGATTGGAGACTTTCTAACTTGTCCCGACAAATGATCTTTCTAAAACTTGACAAATCCATCTAGGAATAGCAAGAATGAAATAAAGGTGATGCCTGAGGCTGAAGGGGATAATAGAAACTGCTGTACTACTTTACTTATACTGTGAGAGGTCTTCCATAATCCTTTAATTCAAATGACATTCTCTCTTGTGTTTATTCTTGCAGCTACCAGACATTTTTATTCAACTGAGGAAAGACCTCTTGCATAGGAACAGTTTAAAAAGGATGTATCAAATCCCTCCCATTTGAAAAGAGTGTCCCAAGCTAAATAAAATAATCTGTAGACTGCAAGAGCTAAATGAAAAAGACGTCTTTGGTCCCACTGGGTTCACGTCAATAAAAACGTGTTACTAGTTAATATAAGCTGAAAAGAATATCACTAGCAATTATAAGTTGAGATAAATGCCATCACATTTAAGGAATCAAGGAAAGAGATAATTTGACCTTATCATGGGTAGCACATTGAGATTGCAGGTGTTCTATCAGCATGACTTGTACAGTGCAGTGACAGACATAAGTGTCATCATTACCAGCATTTCTGTTATCAGCCACATGAGTGAAGGTCGGTGCCAAGGTAGATGAACTCATTCGATGGTAGTAAAAATGCGAAAGATTTCATTATAGGGAAAGTCTGAGCCCCTTTAGTACAAGAGTTCTGTCACTCTCATCATAAATGTCAAGACCAACTTGCCTAGCCCCTGGGCTCCTATGCTCCTCATGGGACAACTTAGGATTGGATGATGGATGGATGGATGAAGCAAAAATATAATAGACAGTCCATCATTGTAGTGAAGGGGAAAAGAGAGACCCCTACAGATTAAGAGGCCTGTCCTATGCTAAATAAAATCATCAAGGTCAGGTAGCGAGAATTCAGTAAAAAGAGATGTCTTTGTACTGAATATGGTAGTGGACATTGTTTCTTACTCCATCAGTACCAGAGGTAAATAAAATGTCTGACAGTTCCAAGTATTAAATGAAACACTTCATCCTACCAGTGGGGTTAGGAATACTTGTATGGTGGAGTGGATTCAGAAAGGAAGAGGAAAGTATAAATGGACATACTGTAATACCTTTCAGTGCATTAGAGTGACTGACCTACTTAGGATTATTTTATTAACTCCAGGAAGGGTCTCTCTATCTGAAGGGAAAAAGCGATGTCCATCAACCCTTTCATTTTATATACGGCACTGTACTGTGTGTTTGTATACATATATATATATATATATATATATATATATATATTGCCAGATGCCATAATCTCGTAAGGGGTGGCCATTTGACTTTGAGTTATTTGTTTTATGGGGAGAGGCACTAACCCTCCACCAACCCACTTGTTGACACGTAGGGAGCATGTATGGTTTGGTTATATGGTTACCACCCAGCTTTGTAAATGGTTTCTTGGCTTACAGGAAACCATTTGGCTTGTCACTGAATGTAAAGCCACCTGTAAAGGAAAGAAAAGCAATAAGAAGTGACAGGAAAGATGGAAGAAATAGGAAGAGAGGTGGGCAGGCACAGAAAAAGAATGATAATGGCTAAGGAAGAAGTAGGCAGCACTACATCAAGTGAGTGGATGATGGTCATCGCCACCTACCATATATATATATATATATATATATATATATATATATATATATATTGTTGTTCTTGGTGGTGGTTATGGCAGTGGTGGTTTGTGGACAAGATATCTCGGAGAGTTGTTATCAGATTTCAATGAAAATTGGTGGTTAGGTGGTCAGTGGGTGAAAGAGTTGATTATATCTTGAGGTGGATCCAGATCCAGATGCTGGAAGAAATGAGACAGTAGATGTTCATTTTCTTCCTGTGCATTTGGAGAAAAGACGGAACTGCATGCCCCTTCCTGCGATATGTATGCCAGTTTCATTGAAATCAGTGTGCTCACTTTCCCCTCTTTTGATGGCTTTTATTTTGGGGAAGGGGGCTCACCCTGCAAGAGTTACTGGGAGGGTCATGCTCCCCAGGTATCACATTGTAGGTGAGAGTCCATTGAACAATATATACTAAGATATCGAAGCCATATCTGCCACCCCTTTCACTACGTCTGAGAATTTTTAATTTGTTGGATGGAGCAGGTCCCCCATAAAAATCATGGTTGGAAAATTTGGGTTTATTGCTCATGTAATGCCACTCAGGGATGCGTGAGGCTGGTCACTCAAATGTCAGGACCAAATTACCTAGCCCCGGGCTCTTACACTTTTCATTGGGCAACATAGGATTGGATGATGGGTGGATGGATGGAAAATTGTGGCGTGGACAACCTCTGGAGTAACCAGACGAGCTCACGTGGGAAGTTTCATTCAGATCCATCAAATACCCCAGGAGTTAACACACACACACACACACACACACACACACACAGGCTGAATGTCACAGAATGGTATAGGGCAAGTTGCTGAAAGTTTTACCATCTTTCTTTGCAAGGGTAATAAATTCTGTTTGCATTGGCAGAGGCATGCACTCTCTGATTTTGTGTAACAGAGTAGAATAATTCTGTAAAATTTTCATTAAAATATTTGTCGGGTAAGAAAGAGGAATTACAACAGTAACTCATGCATTTTATTGGCATTAGCAGAGATATGCACTCTCTGAATGCTTATTAATTATTATTATTTTTAATACCATACTGTTATTTTGATACATACCTGTAGTATTATTAGGTAAATGAAGTGTATAATCAGGAATTGTGAAGATAAGCAGGCCTGATAATTATCGCACACATTTAAATTGATAAGATGAGAAGAGTTAGTGTTAATTGATTTCCTGATAAGAGTGTGGAGGGGTAGATTAATCTTGCTGGCATGCCCCACCTTTATGATACCTTAACATTCTGTAGGACTTTTGATGGTAACTGAAAAGCAAACAGATAGTTTTTTGGAAATCTTGAAAACTTTTAAGTATGACACAGTCACCTCAAGACTACACAAAATTATCAGTAAAGTATCCATTCATCCATTCATCATTGATTCATTTATTACCTCATTTTATGAAGGGTGTAGTTGCCTAGAACTAGGCTACTCACTCTGGGCATTTAAAGTGAGAGTAACCAGTCACAAAGCATCGAGCAGCTAATTCAAAATCATATGGTAATAATGTAGGCGGTTGGCACCCATTCACCTGAAAAGTATATTATGTACTGTACTTCAAAAAGAGTAATGTATGGATACATACTTGGCCCAAAAGTACACACCATCCAAGATTAAATTTCACACTTTGACAAGTTGGGCGTCGGGCTATAGATAGATAGATAGATAGATAGACAAGTTGTGTTTAAATCATTTATATCATTTTCACAGCAGTTTCCAGGAACTTTTAGGAAGTACTGTAATTAACTGGTTTGGTGCTTTTAAACAATCTTCATCTGTTCCATGACTAACGTAAATAAGGTGGTTAAGGGGAAACATAGCATCATATTGGTTGATTTATTTATTAACCTAAATAAAAGCCCATTAATAACAGTTAAACAGTTATTTTAGATAGTATTAACTTTATCATATAGTAGCTTTACATTTTAGTTTATTATTGCAATAATCTGGATGATTTAATTCAGCTTATGAAAGACCTCTTCTACTAAAGGAGTTAACCTTAAGTGACCCTTCCAGTTCAAAAAAGTTACCCTAACTTTAATGGAAGCTGCACATAACCTTAACAGTTTGAAAAGTCACCTAAACTTAATAAGGTATACTACAGTAGTATGGAGCCAACAAAAATAAGAGTAAAAGTCATGCTAGCAAAGTTATTAGCCCTCTGACTACAGTACTAGGACTCCTCTTGACTTAGCAGAATGTTCTGTGTTTGCCTGAATTAAATGGTGCTGGAGAGGGTTACATTCACAAGGTAGAACCGATATTACTGGGCAGTGACGCTGTCTGGTTACATAAGCATCCCAGAACTCCTCCCAGTCCTTCAATATGAGGATGGTGGATTGCATATGAAGGGCAACATCAGCATGCAGTGTACTGGGTTCATGTCTAGATGAGCCAGGGGCCATAACAACAGCAACTGAACAAAATTAACCAAGGGCTTCTATAGCAGCTAAAGCATTAAATCAGCACAACCTTTCAGCTTCATCTAACATTTTCAGTATTAACCTTCATGAATATTTACAGTACCCAACTGTGTCCACAGTAGTGAGACGTTTAGTCTCTGTTGGTAGTAATAGTATGGTACAGAATGTGTCCAACCTTTCCACCAAAATATATATTTTTAACTTTACATTAAGGTAATTCATTTCATCAGATTTTAAATGGGGACAGTGCCATTATTGTTCTGGAGGAGCATGCATGGTGTAAAACTACAGCATGTTTGCATTGTTTAACCTCTGCAGTTTTATTTCGCTTATTTATAAAGGCTCCAATACACTTCATATGCATAGGCCTTGGTCATCTAATGGCAGCTCCATGCTGCTTGATCTCCCTCCATCTGTCTCTGTCTTCAGTCCCGTTTCCCTGAGGTCAAAGTGTACTGCCTCTTTCCCAGTCTTGTTCGGTCTGTATCTTGCAGTTGTACCCTCAGCATTTATGCCATTCACCCTCCATGCCAAGCTGTCATCCTCCATCCTCTTCACATGCCCAAACCATCTAAGTCTGCCTCTTCTCATCACAGTACTAATACTGTATACTCAAGTCCCATTGTCCCTATCAACTCTTCATTCACAATCCTAGCCTCCCCCGCCCCCCCCAGGCCTGTCATTCAAGGATGCAATACACATCCATCTGATCATTCTCATCTGTGTACTATACATTTGACTCTACAAATATCCTCCACCTTTACTTCCCAAGTCTCACTACCCTACTAGGTTACACTCCTAACACATGCCTCATACAAGGACCCCTTAGCACAGAGGGAGACCCCTCTCACACTCAAGAGGGACAACAACTCTGTGAACTTCTTCCAGCTCATTGCCCTTGCTCCTTAGATATCTCCATCCCAACCACAGAACATGTCATGTCCTCCAAATAACATAACTCTTCCACACACTCGAGAGACTCTTCAGCAGGATTAATCCCTTCATACCACTCTGTGGAAGCCTAGCCTAGACTAGCCTATGCTGTATTGTACTAGCCTAGCCTAACCTAACCTAATCTAACCTAACCCTTTTTTTTTTTTTACCCAAAGTGCAGTGGAGGTTGGTACAGACATGCTTGAGTTGGACTGCCAGTTGACCAGAGATGGCCAGGTGGTGGTGTCACATGACTCAGTATTGGACATGCGAACGGAACAGCGCGGCGCCATCTGTGAGTATGACTACGCCCAGCTTCCGCTCATCAAGGAACAGATACCCATTGATTTTGCACCCGGCATCACATTCTGTGGCAAGAGTGATGACCGCAAGTTTCCCCTCCTGGAGGAGACTTTCCAACATTTCCCAGACATTCCCATCAACATTGATATCAAGACTGATAATAATGAACTCATCAGTAAGGTTAGTACTGTAGTGGGTTTCATGTAGCCTCTTCAGTTACTAATGCCTTTTCCTTTCCAGCACTTCCCAGGCATTCCCATCAACACTGAAATTAGGACTGATGATACAGAAATAAACTCATTAGGTAAAGTTAGTGTGATGGTCTCATTTAACACAAACAAATTTAATAGCAAAGTCTCATAATGAATAGTGACAGACTTATTACTAATGTTTGTTTAGGTGATATATATATTTTTTTTAATGCAAGAGAGAAGGAACCAAAGGCCAGGAGCCCACAAACCGTTCCTTCCAAGAAAAAACAAAAACAATACAAAAGAGAACCAAATTCAAGATCCTTTTGTTTCGAGATGCCTGGAGACGCTGCGTTTAAAAGACTGGATATCATAGGAAGTAGGAAATACAGACAGAGGGAGACAGTTCCAGAGTTGACCTGTTGCATAAATGAAAGACAGGGAGTAACAGTTAACTCTTGCATTAGAGAGGTGGACAGAAAAGGGATGAGAATTTGTAGCTAGATGGGTGCAACGCATCCGTCGTAGAGGTGGAGGGATGCAAGCAGACAGTTCAGAGGAGCAGTGACCATTGAAGTAGCAATAGAAAAGAGATAAAGATGCAACAGTGTGGCGAAGAGACAGAGGTTGAAGGGAGCCAGAAAGAGGAGTAGAGTTGATGAGACAAAAAGCCTTTGACTCCACCCTATTGAGAAGAGCTGTATTTGGGGAGCCTCCCCACACATGAGAGTTGTACTCTAAACAGGGGCGATTAAAACCCGTGTATAAAGTCAACAACTGTGCACGGGTAAAGAAGGTACGGAGTTGCCTTAGCACACATAATCTCTTGGAAGCAAATTTTACAAGAGATCCCATATGATTTTTCTAAGATAAGTCCCGAGTGAATGAAAAGAACAAACTAATTATTTCACATGGATAATCTGTAGTAGTAGTATTAAAATATAAACTCATCAGCAAGATTTCATAAAAAGTAGAAATAGTACATTAATAAGTCTGGTGTTATTATCACTGATGCTAATAACAAACATATTCATATTTGTTATGCCTGGTTTCTACTCTATTGTTGTTGCCGTTGCTGTTGTACTAGCTCAGTCTGTCTGACTGAGTAGACCCTTTAGCTTCAGGCAGGCTACCACTCCTGAAGGACCATCCCAAATAGTTAACTAATGTTCTCATGTGGCTGACAGCATCTCGCCACAACGAGGCGTGGGGATTACGGTGGAGGTTTGGTTCCCGGGTGAACACTGCATTTGCATCTCCATCCAGTTAACAGGGGCGCCATAGCAGTCTCTATGTCACCTCATTACTTGGTTATATGGTTACCATCCAGCACTGTAAATGAATTCCTGAGTTACAAGAAACCATTTGGTATGCCACTCATTGTAAAAGTACCTTAGCCCTTTTGTCACAATCTGAATCCCGTAACCACTTGCCCATGGGCTTACCTTCTCACCAGTACCGTATCCAAATAGTAGTAGGAGAAGGAACTAGGAAGTTGTAGACCAGAGATTGGCAGCCTTTGACGGACTGGGGCCCAGAACTGCTCTGTTACTCAGCTGGCGGGCCAGATGTTTTGAACTTGTTAAAGACTGCACCCCCTCCTCCAGTAATAATATGAATATGAATTTTTGTATAAGAATACACTTTAATAAGAATAACATTTATTCAAAGTATATTTCCTAAAATTAAACTACCGAATACTATTTTTTTTATAAAATTAATGCTTTGGAAACAAAAGAAGTAACTTTCATTGAAGCAAGTATCACTATGTGTAGTAGAAATTCAAAGTACAGTATTTCCTTAAAATTGTACTGAATACAATTATTATAGAATTAATGCATTAGAAACAAAAGAAAAAACTTTCATTAAAACATTTATCACCATGTGTAATAGAAATATTCACGGTACTTACTAATTACTTTGATATTTCACTGTAGTCATTCAGTTAACCTGCAGGCAGTGAGGATCAAAGTGATAATTGTTGCCAGTACGACTTACTGGTTTTTCACTTACTAAGTGAAAAATGGGAATGCAGTATTTTTGTGAATTTGTTTAGCATACTGACAGGCCGGTCAGATTAGGCATACGAGCCGGGTCTGGCCCGTGGTCCATAGGTTGCTGACCCCTGCTGTAGACAGCCCTCTGCCATGCCCATAGTAAAGTATTGGATTTTGACATCCTGGGTACATCCTCTTCTGCCCGTATTTGCCAAGAAATGACATACAGGGTACATCATCATGATAAAGGGGTTAAATGGAAGGAAGAGTAGTAAATAGTGACAGGAAGGTTGGGAGATATGAGATGAGTTGAGGACACACACACACACACACACACACACACACAAGATAGACATGAAGGAAGAAGCAGGTATTACTACATCAGGTGAGTGGATACGGGGCATCCCCACCTACCAGCAATTTCTGTATGTAACCTCATTAGTTAACTTGAATTAAAAAGGTGATATTATTGTGACTGATTTTACTATACTTTATTACAGCTGCCATCAGGCAACTTGTCTCTTAAGCCCTGCCCTCTTCCTCAAGTTGTAGCCTTTAGGTTATGACCTCCCATTCTTTGGGCGGAGGGTAAGGGGGCAGGTATTAAGAAACAAGCTTCTCTGTGATGGGTATAATGATTATTTTCCAGGTTCTTGGACTGGTAAGAAGTAATGGGGTGCTTTGGAGCCGCCATTGAAGTGGTCGAGCCTGCCACTGACAGTGAACAGTCGCACTCTCATGAATCATTAATAATATATCTTTGTGTGGACTTATGATTCAAATTAATGTTTGTAATGTGTAGAGGAATTATTTTTTTCTCAAATAATTGAGAAGAAATGGAGGCACACTACTTATTATTTTCATAGTAATACGTAAAAAATATTTATCCAGCTAGACTAGCATCAAATGAACTCCAAGATCCTCATTTATTTTGCATTAGTAGTCTTTTATTGTACTGAAAGAGGTGGAGTTACATTACTCACTATTGGCTGGAACGAAATACTTTGTAATTGCCCTCTTCAAGTCGATTACTAGCCAATATAAGTAAAAAATCGGTACGACGCTCGTAACATCCCAAATATCCAAGTGGCGCATGCACATTGAAGGTACAGTCCCAGGGACAAGATAGACTCTGCTTTTGTTTACTAATATTGCGGCACCCAAGATTTTGTAATATTCACATTTGAGGACATCAAGATAATTTCAGAAAGGCCATCTTAGATAAATATTTTTACAGATCAGCTTCTAACTAACTGCTCTATGCTGCAAGATATTACCAAATTCTTCTGTTACTGTGCTTTCATTTCACCAAAGATTTTGTGTGCATCTGGGACAAAGGGGATGTTATTGATAGTGAGGTGTGAGTTATGACTGTGTTCTACCATAAAAGAGGCCATTCTGAGTCTTTTTGTAGTACACCAGTCATGAAGTGTGTGTGGGAGTGTTAAGTCATCTGGGTAGGAAGCAGTGTGTACTTTGTGAGTGAAAGTGAAATGCACATATTTTTATATATATACATATATTTTTCTATATATACTTATTATAGAGAATATATTCTATTCTGGATTGATTAGCCACTTTGAGAAATATATACATACTGTATATGACACTATATTATCCAAATTGTTTATTTTGTAATTTCATCATTCATAATCTGAGGAAATTGATGGCCACCCCTATTAATGCACAGGGGAACACAACAGTACGATCCTGACATCTCAGATTCTCAGCGTGCGTCCTCTCGACTTCAGTCCAGCCTTCCGACCTCTCTCAGAGCAGGCAAAAAATGACTTGACCGTTCCTGGATTTGGGACGGTTTGTCGAAATCGCTGACTGAAGGCGAATTTAGGCATTAATAAATTTAAGTTAGTAAATCGTCTTAGAGGAGGAAAATATGACTTTCCTCATTGAAACCATATATTAAGAGATACAAATCTACTCATTTCTAAAGAATTAACATAGAAAACATTAAATTATAAGGGATGAATGAGCTGACTAGTTGCTAGACTTGCCAGATTAGAATATTTTTACCTTTTTGTATGACTCATACAAATGAATAAGCTCTTGTTGTGTGTATTCATTGGAGAGTGTAAGTGGTTTTGTAAGTAGGAATGACATTGATCCTTTCACAAGTGCACACAAACAAATGCAGCATATGATTCATGAGCATGCGTGTTCTACGACGTCTGTGGCAGGCTCGACCATGACGATTGTCAATTGTCTTCCACCCCATAAAGCACCCCATTGCATGAACACCTGAGAGAGAGAGAGAGAATTATGTAACAGCTGAGAGATTTTGCATTTTGTGTGTGTGTGTGTGTGTGTGTGTGTGTGTGTGTGTGTGTGTGTGTGTGTGTGTGTGTGTGTGTATTTACCTAGTTGTATTTGCCTAGTTGTGATATACAGGAAATGAGCTACAATCGTGGGGTCCTGTCTCTTTTTCTCATTAAGTCAGATTTTGCTTTGAACTCATTTAAGTTTTTAGACTGGATGATCTCTTTGTCCAGGCTGTTCCACAGGTCTATGCATCTATAATGAAGGCCATATTTCTTGATATTCTTCATACAACTTGGCTTTTTCAGTTTTATTCCGTGTCCTTGTTGCTCTCCCATCCCATACAAACAGATCATTTTTATCAATTTTATCTAGTCCCATCATAGCTCTGAACACTGTAGTCATGTCGCCCCTCTCTGTCCTTTCTTCTAGGGAAAGCAGGTCCAGCTTTTCCAGCCTCTGTCTGCCAGGCTGGGGACCATCTTGGTTGCTGTTCTTTGTGTTCTCTCGATCTTATTTATATCTTTCTTGTGTGGGGACCACACTGCTGCTGCATATTCCAACCTGGGGCGGATCATGGCCACTATCAATTTTTTCATCACTTCCTCATCCGTGTAATGGAATGACACTCGTGTGTTAGTCAAGAGATTGTACATCTCTCTAACTATCTTGTTAATGTGTTTTTCCAGTGACAAACTATCCTGGACCAGTACTCCCAAGTCTCACTCTTCTCTCACGTTTTTGATTGGTTCATTACCCATCATGTAATTCAGTGATGGCCTCTTGGCACTCTTACCCAGTTCCAATGTTTTACATTTTTTTGCGTTAAATTTCATTTCCCACATCTGGCTCCAATCATGGATCCTATTCAGGTCTTCCTGCAGCATTTTACAGTCTTCCTCGACTTCTGCTCTCCTCAAGATCCTTGCATCATCAGCAAACTGACTTGCATAACTGTTCATTCCATGTACCATATCCTTTACGTAAATCAGGAACTTTTACTGGCGCTAACATCGAGCCCTGGGGGACTGCACTTGTTACTTCCCTCTATCCGGACATCTTGTCCTCTATTACTGTCCTCATTTGTCTGTCTCTCAAGAAGTCTCTCATCCACTCCAGGATGTTTCCCTTCAGTCCTCCTATGTGTTCCAGTTTCCACATTAGTTGCTTGTGGGGTACCTTGTCAAAGGCTTCCTCCAAATCTAGATACACACAATCCACCCAGCTGTCTCTCTCCTGTAGCATGTCAATTGCTCTTGAGTAAAAGCTCAACAAGTTGGAAACACATGACCTTCCACTTCTGAATCCAAACTGGCTCTCAGCCAATATGTTCATCTCCTCCAGATATTTTATCTATATGTCTTTTAGGATTCACACACACAATTTTGCAACTATGCTGGTCAGGGACATTGGTCTTTAATTCAGGGGTTCTTCCTGGTACCACATTGGCCCTCTTCCATTCCCAAGGCACTTTCCCTTCTTCCAGAGAACGCACAATTAAATTGTGAATCTCATCTGCCAGTTGTTCTCTGCATTCTTTCAGTACCTAGGTAGAGATTTCATCTGGTCCTGGGGCTTTCCTTACATCTTGAGTTTCCAGTAATTTATACACTTCCTGCACTTCTACTTGTATATCTTTTATCACTGCATTTCTAGTCACACCCTCCCCTTCCACAAAATCCCTTTCTTTAGTGAAAACCAACTGGAAACATTTGTTCATTATTTCAGCTTGCATTGGTGCATCCTTGTAGACCTCTCCTACTTTCAGTTGGGTGATTCCTTCCTTTTGTTTCAATTTGCCATTAACAGATCTTTAAAACAATTTGGGTTCTATCTATCTATCTATTGCCAGATGCCTCAATCCCGTTTGGGGTGGCCACAAACAAATCGCCTCCAAGTCGCCCTGTCCCCCGCCATTTCACTCCCCTGCTCCCAACTCACACCCCCCCTCTCTCATATACCTCTCCACCCCATCTCTCCATCTCATCCTCGGCCTCCCCCTCCCTTTTTCCCCCTCCACCTCACTCACATACACTCTCTTCGTCAGTCTTTCACCCTCCATCCTCTCCACATGGCCAAACCACCTCAGTGTGTTCCTTATAACGCTTCTTATCACATCCACATCAACACCACAACGCTCCTTTATATCCTCATTCGTCAGCCTGTCTCTCCATGTGACTCCACAGGCTCCTCTTAAATAACTCATTTCCACGGCTCTCACTCTTGACTTGTGTCCTTCCAACAACGTCCAAGCTTCACTTCCGTACGTTAGAGTTGGTATCACAATACTGTCATGTAGTAACTTTTTCACTTCCATGCTCACTTCCCTGTTTCTCATCACTGCTTTCAAAGAACCAGCAACCTTTCTTCCCTGCTGTACCCTTTCAAGCACTTCACCCTCCAAACCTCCATCCTTACTCATCACACTACCCAAGTACTTAAACGTACTCACATTTTCCAATTCCACACCATCCAACCTCGCTGTACATTCACTGACTTCACCTCTCTCAAAGACCATCACTTTACTCTTCCCTACATTCACCTTTAGATTCCGTTTCTTACACACTCTCTCAAACTCATCCACCAAGCCTTGCAGCCCCCCTTCGTCTTCACTCAACAACACGGTATCATCTGCAAACAACAGTACAGGGAGTTTCCAAACACTATCCTCTCTCACCAGGGCCACTTCAACATCCACTACCCTACCTTGTACCTCTTTTATTACCCCATCCATGTACAGATTGAACAACCATGGAGACATGACACATCCCTGTTTCAACCCAACTTTCAAAGAGAAAAATTCACTTAGTTCACCATCCACACGCACTGCAGCCTTCGCACCATCGTACATACTCTTCACGGCATTCAACAACTTCCCATCTATTCCATATATTCTTAACACTTTCCACAATCCTTGTCTATCCACCCTGTCATATGCTTTCTCCAAATCCATGAAAGCCGCATACAACTTCTTTCCCTTCTCTAGAAACTTTTCCACTAAAGATGTGAGAATGAATATCTGATCTACACAACCTCTTCCCTTCCTAAAGCCTCCCTGTTCTTCTCCAACTAATTTCTCTGTTCTTTCTCTAACTCTGTCAATAAGTATCCTACCATACACTTTTCCTATTATACTAAGAAGACAAATGCCCCTATGATTACCACACACTTCTTTTTCCCCTTTTCCTTTGTACAAGGGAATAATTATACCTGACTTCCAATCCTCCGGGACTCTACCTTCCTCCCAGGCCAATCTGCACATCTTCCACATCCATTCTACTACTATCTCTCCCCCATGCTTCAGCATTTCACCACACACTCCATCAATTCCTGGGGCTTTCCCTGTTTTAACTTTCTTCATTGCTTCCACAACTTCTATCCTACTGATTTCTTCCTGTCTTCTCACCTCCCTCCTTCTCCCAGCCATTCCCCAGCCACTTATACTTGCATTACTTCCATCCTCCACGTTCAACAATTCCTTAAAGTGTTCTCTCCATCTGCTCACTTTTTCTCCCTTCTCCACTAGTAATCTACCATTTTTATCTTTCACTCCCCTGCTAACTTCACTTCCACCCTGTCTTACTCTTTTCACCTCTTTCCAGAACATTTTCTTACAGTCCCTCCACTTTACACTCAAATTCCTTCCAAATTCCTCATCCACTCTCTTCTTACTCTCTCTTACTAATTTTTTCACCTCTCTCTTTCTTTCTACATATAACTCTCTCTTCCGCCTCTCAACTTCTTCCACGTCCCTATTTCTCATCCATTCATTGTATGCTTTCTTCTTTTGTGCCACAGCCCGTTTCACCTCTTCAGTCCACCACGCTGTTCCTTGCACCCCCCTCCGTCTTCTCTTCCTTCCACACACCACATCACATGCTGCACATATTTCTTCTGTAAATATTCTACACACACCTTCCACGTCCCCCATCTGCTCCAACTCATATTTGCCCAATCGTTCCTCCACTTTTCTCTTATACTCTGCCTTTTTCTCATCCTCTTGTAATCTTTCCACTCTTGTTGCAACTACTCCTTCCTCTCGTCTTTCCCTTCTTCTATTCCTCCATCTTACTTGAACTTTAACTCTGGCCACCACCAAGTAGTGGTCAGAAAGTCCACTCCCCCAACCTCTATAAACTCTTGCATCCAATATACATCTTCGTATCATTTCATCCACACACACATAATCAGTCATTGCCTTCCTTTCACTCAATTCACCACCCACCCTTCTCATCACTCGCCATGTATACCTGTGGATCATTTTATGCCTGAAGAGGGTATTGGCTATCACCAACCCCCTCCCAGCACAAATGTCCACTAACGCACTCCCATTCTCATCTATCTCAGCAGGCACACCCCACTCACCAACTATTCCATCCACCTTCACATTCCCAACTTTACCATTCATATCACCAGTCAAAAACACTCTCTCATTCCTTCCAAACTTTTCCATGCACACTTCTACATTTGTCCAGAACTCTTCTCTCACTCTTCTAGCACGATCTTGCGTTGGCGCATACACACACACAGTCGCCCACATTTGTATTCCAACTTTCAACTTTACCCACACAATCCTTGATCCAACTGATCCATACTGTCTTATGCTCCTCTTCCATCTTTTACTCACAACTATACATACTCCTTCCTTTGCCCTCTCATTCTCACCTACTCCTGCACATATACCCCATCCATACTCCCATTCTCTTACACTTTCTCCTCTCCATTTTGTTTCAGTTATTCAACATACATCCACTTTCACATCCTCAAGCACCTGGACAATCTTTCTCTCTTTCACCTCATCATTTGCTCCCCTTACATTCCACGTTCCAATTGCAATGTCCTTTGTCCGGTCCTTGGTCGTCAACGTTTGGTCAGTCCTTGTCCGAGGCTTCTTGTTTGTTTTTTTAGTTAGTTGTTTTCCGGGGAGGGGCACTAACCCTCCGCCAACCCTTTTAGTCGCCTTTTACGACAAGCAGGGATACTGGGGGAGTATTCTTACATTTGTCAATTATATCTTTTTCAAATTTCCTTTCTTCCTCTCTCTGTATTCTTGTATATTCATTTCTAGTTCTTTTATATTCTTCCTTTGATTTAGTATTACCTCTCTTTCTCCATTTGTTCCATGCCATGTCCCTTTCTTTTTTTCCTGTCATGCACCTTCTGTTGAACCAGTCCTTCTTCCTGTTTTCTTTCCCACATACTCTTGGAACATGTTTCTCCACTCCTGAATTATAGAGGTCTAGAAAAATATCCCACTTCCTCGGCATCTCTCTTGTTTCTCTGTATTTTCTCCAATCAGAATTTTTTTTAAATTTCCTCAGTCCTTTAAAGTTAGCTTTCCCATAGTTGTATCTTCCCTGTCTATTAAGCTCATCTCTTGGCACCATGCTCCTTTTTATCATCTGTGTGTGTGTGTTTGTGTGTGTGTGTGTGTGTGTGTGTGTGTGTGCGTGCATAGATATGTTGGTTATAAGAGTGACTATATTTCAGGTCAGCGAACTTGTGAAGAAGTACCAGCGTGAGCACCTAACAGTGTGGGGTAACATGAAGGATGTTGTCACCCAGAAATGCTACAAGGAGGTCAGTCCTGTGTCTGATCCTCACCACGTCACTACTCTCCCTATTATCTATGTACTATAACTTGTCCTAGAATTGCCATCTCCCCATCTTGAATGCTGCGTTGTAAGAGTAGATTGGCACTATTTTTATGCTAGTCACAAAGAAGTGCCATAGAAAGTATTTAAGGCAATATGATTGTCTATTTCTGCCACACAGGCAAGTGCAGTAAGCTGCAAAAGGCTGAAAATCTGGACCAAGTTAGAGTAAAAACAATATACTATATGTCCTCATCATTTTTCATCATATACAGCAGCATCACCATCATTGGTATTGTTATATTTTATTTTATTTTTATTTATTATTGTTAATCGGATTGAGCTGGTGAAGGCTTATATCCAAGGGATGGTTGGAGTATATTGCTCAAGTAATGCCACTCAGGGATGAGTGAGGTTGGTCACTCTCATCTTAAATGTCAGGACCAACTTGCCTAGCCCTGGACTCACACACTTCTCATGGGACAACATAGAATTAGATGATGGATGGATGGATGGATTATTATTATTATTATTATTATTATTATTGTTATTACAACTACTACTACTACCATCATCATTATCATCGTCATCATAATCTTAAAAATATTACTATTTCTCCTCCAAAGCACTATATTTTTACTGTGCAGCAGGCATGCATTTCAGGAATTTCATTATATGTAAAACAGGCACTAGAAAACAAGAGATGCCGGAAAAACAGCTTTTGTACAAGTTGACAAGATCACTGTTATTCTAACCCCATTAGTACAGTGATAGTCTTTTGGTATTCTATTTTGTGTAATGCCACACTATTTTATTCAGTGAGGGAGTGACCTGTCTGGCTGAAGGAGTTGAGAGAAAATTGTTCTGAAATGCTTTTGGGAGCACATAGAAAATGGCATACAGTACATTGTCTTTTTCACATTAATAAGGAAGCCACTGAATAATTTTACAGCTTAGGAAGAATGTCTAGTCCAGTATTGAAGAAGTGCATTAAAGCTGTATTTTACTCACTCTTAACTCCTCAGGTTTGAAGTTCCCCTCTTTTTGTTGCTAAGTGCCTGACAAAGTAAACATGATATGCTTATTGAAATTATATTCCTGCCTTTGATGTTAATTTGACAGTTATCCCAAATGTACATTCATAAATGTACAGTATGTAAAACTGACAAAGATCCCTGAACCCATTCAACTGAGTTGATGGCCAGGTGTAGTCAGATTTGAGGGATGATTTCATAAAAAACCAAGGAGACCCGGTCCATCCTTATAACTAAGATGCAATCAGATTTTATGCAAACAAGCCAGTAGGCGGCAATGGCCAGCTCTGAGCGGACCAAGCTAAGGCCCATCTAAGATACATATTATTGGTGGCACTGCCAACACCCAGAAGTGAGTTTCGACACTAAAAGTCATTTCTGTATGGAGGTACCCCAGTGCAACGTTCCACCCAAGAAATATGTCCCTGGCTTAATAATCTATTTCTGCATTAAAACACACACACACACACACACACACACACACACACACACACACACACACACACACACACACACACACACACACACACACACACACACACAGAAGCAGGCAAAACATTATTGTTTTGCCTTCTAAAGGTGGGCAATGATGAGGACAGCATGGAGCTGGCCAGTAGAAGTTAGTATTCAAGTTGTGAGAGTATCCCAGTTTCATCAAATGAAAACAAACTAACTACTGTATATTGTACTGTATTCTTTTTACCCCCAGAACCCAAACGTGTGCCTGCTATTCAGTGCACGGCGTGTGTGCATTCTCCTGCTGCAGCTTTACACTGGTGTCCTACCCTTCATGCCGCTCAAGGAGACACACCTCGAGATATTTATGCCTGCCCACATGCTCAAGTGAGTAATGCTTACCAGGGTGTTGGATATTTGTGTGGTGGAAAGAGAGAGAGAGAGAGATTCATGCTGACTCTTATGCTTATCTGAGTGTTGCAAAGAGAGGGAGGGAGGGGGGTAGATGCACCTGGAGAACATCATTCCTACTTGTATGTTGAAGTGTCTATCTGAGAGTAATATGTTGTAGATAGTATATATACTCAGGTGTTTACCAGTGTTGTGTTTTTGTACATTTATTTCTCATAGAGTACGGGTATACTCCAGTTTAACGATGCAGTTGGTTAGGTAATTCCCATCGTTAGGCAGGGTATCATATATCGAGGTAGTTTTATCAAGTGATGGGATGCGTTTTTCAGCCTTGGCTTTCCCCCCAACCAGGTCCTAAACCCACCCAAATGAGCCCCAAAACATGTTTAAAGACAATCCAAATGGCCTGACAGCTGTAAAAGAAGCTAACCTAAGCATAACACCTGTAAATAACTCACTAAAACCAACAAATAAAATCTGAAAATCATCAAATACAAGTCTGGAAAAAATCAAACTTAGTAAACTGTACCCCAAAATGACAATGTTTACCCCACCTATGGCTAAAACACATTAATCTAAGTCTAAAAACTGTTTATAAATCAACCTAAACACAGTTTTAGTCTAAAGTATCATAAAAAAACGGTAAAAAAACATAAAAATCCGTCATTAAACCGAATTTTGGCCATCATTAGGTAGGGTATGGTGGTATTTCTACCCCCATCATTAAGCCAGGATATCGCATCTAGGGATATCGTATATTGGGGTATTACTGTACTATTGGGGACAAGAATTCTTACACACCTCCGATTAGCCTCAGCCAGATTTCATCTGGTAACACTGACTCCCCCTCTTCCCCCTCTCTCTCTCTCTCTCCCTCTCTCTCCCTCTCTCCCCCCCTTCTCCTACTCCCTCTCGCCCCTGCTTCCTCCCTCCCTCTCTTTCCCCATTCCTCCTCTCCTTTTATTCCCCCTCCCTCTCTCGTTCTCCCTCCCTCGCTGCCCTTATTCTCTATCCATTCACCTCTGTGTGTGTGTGTGTGTGTGTTGTATTTAAATATAACTGCCTTTCGTAGCACTAACTATCATATTGGGTGCATAAATTTTTACAACTCCTATAGAAAGCTGAGTGAAACCACATTTATACAACACACAAGAGCTGTGATGAAAGCCTATGACCAGTTTACTACCGAAGAAATTCGGTTTTATATATATATATATATAATTGTTTCAGTACCGGTAATACTGCCCAGGTTACTGTTCATATTTTAGACACTGGTAAGCACTAGTTTCTTTGAACTTCGAGAAAGCTAGCATAGATCGTTTATTCTAGAAGGGGTTTTAATAACATTGGTCCCAGATACAGTAATCTCCGCCAATTCGAACGTCATATTGTAACCTGCTATTTTCCTCTTATCGAGTTTATCATCTTATGGATGTATATTTTCCTTCTTATCTATCCCTATCACCTTAGTTTAATACTTAGGGGTATTAATGGCGGCATTATCAATGCTTCGGGTCCGCCGTAGTGTTTCAAGCTATTCGTGCAGGCAAACATAGTCGACAACAAAGTCATTCATTCATTCGTACTCAGTCATAGCATATGATAACACACACACGCACACACACACAGAGCGGTGTGAATGGATATAGACTAAGGGCAGCGAGGAAGGGAGAACGAGAGAGGAAGGGGGAGTAAATGGAGAGGAGGAATGGGAAAAGAGAGGATGGGAGGGAGGAGCGGTGAGAGGGAGGCAGGGAGGGAGTAGGAGAAAGAGAGGGGGGGAAGAGGGGGAGTCAGTGTTACCAGATGAAATCTGCCTGAGGCAAATCGGAGGTGTGTAAGAATTCTTGACCCCAATAGTACCTGTATTTGGTAGTGGTTGTGGCACATGATGGTGATGGTGTGTATGTTGTAGAGTAGGCATAGTGATGTAGTGGTTATAATAATAAATACAATGATAGTGATGACAATATTGCTACTGCTGATGATGATGATGTATACTTTTCAGAGTGTTTGGTAATCACATTGGAGCAAAATGGTGGCACACAGTTGCAGCAAAAGTGGCCAACACACTGCTTATCAGACGCTCCCTTTTTGAGCACCTGTCCAAGAGAGGAGTACAGGTTAGTTCCTACAAATCACTGTACTGTACTCTCTGTACCACCAGACAGTTTTATTCATGTAAGAGAAATTCCATTTCTGTAAATAGTTAGCCCTTACACAGCAGCCAAAGTAAACTGTGTGTCTTTATGCAGAATAAATATCATTAGTATGACAAAAACATTGATAGAGTGAATATCCAAGTAAACTGTGTGTCACTATGCAGAATAAATAACATTCGGTAAGTACGACAAAAGCATTGATGGAGTGAATAATGGTACTTTTAACACTTTCCACATGAGGGTGCTGGTACCAGTACTGTATATTATTTTAGTCTGACCTGGCCTGGCTATTGCCCGATAACAGTATTCAACCTTGTATCCTACTTTGGACAGAAGAGTTTAAGCCTTTATTGGTATGGGTGTCCTTCAGCCAGTGAATATCGTCTTGTGGTAACCACAGTAAATTGTTGTTACTCATGAGTATACCTGTGAAGTTATGAATTGGAGTTTTTAATTTCTTTCTGTCCCTGCCCTGACCCTAGACATACCTGTGGGTGATGAATTCTGAGGACGACTTCCGGCAAGCGTTTGACTCTGGCGCCACAGGTGTGATGACCGACTACCCCACCAAGCTGCGCGCCTTCCTTGACCAGAACCCCCAGTACACACACAACCACAAGCTCACCTAGGGCTCTGGGGGGACCACGCCAACACAAAATTCATGCATGCACCATTCAATTGTTTCAGACTCACAAGCTTCATTTGTTTCAGATTCATATGCTTCATTGGTTTCATACTCACAAGCTTCATTTGTTTCAAAGTCACAAGTTTCATTTATTTTAATCTCAAAGGCTTCCTTCATTTCACAAACTTCCCTAATTTCAAATCATGCTGTATTCACTGATTTTAAACGTGTGTACCTCAGTTACATCAACTTCACAGGTTTCATTTAATTCAAACTCACAGGCAGATTTCACTTGAGTCTCACACATTGCTTCCTTTCATAGTCACATTCTTCCCTCATTTCGAAATCACATGCATCATTCACCTATTTCAAACTCCATCCTTTTAAGCTCACAGGCCTGCTTCATATGTCAAACTTGCACAAATAACTTCCCTCCTTCAGTTCAGACTCATGTATTTCTTTCATTTCAAGCTCAACACACTGCCCACAGTAATTTCACTTGCATACTTCATATAATTTCAAACTCATAAACCAGCCTTATGTATTTCAATGATCTCACTGGACTCAACAACACTTTTTCTATATTTCAAGCACTCACTGTACTTTCCAGTGTTTTCAAACCCATCTACATTCATTGAAGATTCAGACACATTACAACCCCTAACATCCGTTGATATTCAGTGGCTCGCAGTCTCCTACACACACACACACACACACACACACACACACACACACACACACACACACACACACACACACACACATCAACTAAATTCCCTGCTCGTAAATGCCCAATCCCTGAGTTCATCCGGAGGAGCCATGATAAAAGGCCTCCCAAGTTTCTCTATCACCACTCATCCCTACCCCATCCATCCCTTTCCAAGCCATCTTCCCTCATGTACTCTTTCACATTATCATTCCACCTGTCCTTTTACACACACATGCACTCTCACACACCTTTTCATTTTATTTGTTATTCAAACCATCAATTCTCTTAACCCCTTCATGACAAGAGGGGTCTCCTGAGGTGCATTAAATCATCAAGCAATACCAAAACAAAGCATGTCATTGTACTGAAGGGGTTAATGGAGACTGTTTCTGACCCATTTACTACAAGAGTGTCATCCATAAGCTGAAAAAATTATCAGTAGCAAGAATAAAGCAAAATATATCATTGTGTTGGAAGAATAAGCCCCTTTGTTGCGATGATGTATTTTTTCTTTTATTCTGGTCAATGAAGAGATGATCATATACAGCTGAGGAAAGACCTGTAGTATTGAATGGGTTGTTGGAGGCTGTGTCTAACCCTTTCAGTCTGGGAAATCTCTGTTAAGCTGAATAAACTTATCTGTACTATAGATAGCAAAAAATAAAATAGACCATTGTTCTGGAGGAATTCAAGCTAATACTCATGTGCCTCAGAAGACTTCAGAACTCCAGACTCTAGTGTTACCTCAAAAGCTTTAACCTCTCACTCTGAACCAAGTCATTCAAAAGGTAAACACCAGCACTTCTGAACTCAACTGACATCCTAAGCCTTCACAAGATATACAGTATTTTACAGGGGTGAGGTTCATGGAAAACTTGCATTTTCTACATTGTAAGTATCTGTTGTTTTTGCAGGAAAGACAAGGATAGGGGAGCACAGAATCTTTCATTGTCTCTGATTCTTCTTACAAAAACAGATCTTAGCTATGAGAGGGAGATTGTTTGTAGCCACTTCAGTACAAGAGAATCTCAATTGAACCAAGTAATGTCACTTGGCCATAACAAAAATAAAATGAAAAGGACCTCATTTCAGTGTAGGGGTTTATGATAATTTCTCAGTTTCTCCCTCCATTGTACAACAGTAAGTCTTTTTTGAAAGTCTCAATTTTCATGTTTCTTGTCACAGTGAAGTCAGCAGTAAAACACAGAAAAAAATGTGGATTAAAGTTCCATTTGTATTATACTTACTGAGCTATTTTCTCAGTTTACCATAGTTTACCGTATAAGTTCTGTGAAAATTTTTGGTACTTTGGAGTATCCCAAACTTATGATAAGGACTATAAAAACAGTATATGAAAAAAAGTGCATAAGTTAGTGCCAACCACACCACATAGCAGGGAATAACTCACATATAAAATTATAAATTATTAGTTATTGGTATATAAAGAGTTTGTCCCCTACCCCTAAATGTTGTGGCCCTGATGCCTCAAAGGAGTTAATGTGGAATTGGCTGTTACAGAGGAGCCTTAGTATACCAGATATCATATGCAGACTAATAGTTGTAGTTATAGCTCCAGGTTCAACTGAAATAGAAGTCCAGTGGCCTGCAGGCTTCAGTTGAATTTTTCCTGCAGTTAGTTCACCATCCTCGTTTTAGGGGATAGGAAAGTAGCTGAGGGACATTTGTACAACAAGGCAGTTGAGCAACCTGGTCATAATGGTACCATGACATGAAAGCATCCCTCTTTAGCACCGATATGTAAAGAAAAACCCACATACAAAAGGTAATACCGTTGTAACAGGCAAACCCATAGTACCCCCTTGAAAAGTGTAGGGTCCTAAGGCAAGGCTACCATAGTCAGGAACGTTAAATCCCTTTAGTACCAGTACAATGCATTTCTTTTATTCATGACACTCTCAGATGGTCTGTTCAGCACTGGGGAGGCCTTTCTCAGTGGAGGTGTTCATGGAAATTGTTTTCAGCTGCATATGTATGAGAGATCTCACTCAAAGCTAAATTAAATTGTCTGGTGTTAGCAAGAGTAAAATACAGTAAATACAATGCTTTTGTATTGAAGGATTAAGAGTAGGTTACCAATCTATGCCCCCAGTAGCATTACAGTACATGACATAGAAGAAAGGACATTGTGTCTACTTTTTTGTTATTCTGTGGTATTTTTAACTGGATGTTGGAGTATTGTTTTATTGTACATGGTATCGTGAGTATCATTACTACTGTACATTGTATGTATTGGAATCAACATTATATGACAACTCTGTAATCCGTAAATCCAGATCAGTATAGTACTTTTTGTTACTCTATGCTATTTTTAACTAGGTTTTGGAGTATCATTTCTTTATGCTTGAAAATATGAGTATGATCACTACTGTATATTGTATTTATTGGAATCAACATTATTTGACATCTGTAATCTGCTCAGTATACAGTACTCGATAGAAAATTATCAACAGTGTTTTATTGTGTCATAGAGGAATATTGTTACAGGCTTAGGAATTGAGAAACTTTATATGAGGAGCTCTGTGTAGTAACTCCACATGGACTTACCTTGATCAGCCAAGAAAATGGAGGTTAGACAATTTGTTTTTCACCAGTGCCACCATCAGAGGTCCATTACAGGACAATGTCATAAGGATAAGTTGGACACCATGTGTCCAGAATTCATTATTCTATCCTTTGTTTTCTCCATTTTAATTTTGGAGCATTTAGAATTACTCAGTGTTACTCCTCACATCACCTTTTCCCTTGAGATTTATTTTCCGTATTCCACCTCATTATTCCCTCATGCAATTTTTACCATTTTCATATTAGTATAGTTTGCATAAATAACACATGGCATGCTGTATCTAAAAGAAGTAAAAACAAAAAACAAAAAAAGGCAGTAACCCATTAGAGGGTGAATATATTTAATCATTTTATTCCCGCTACCTCCTCTTTTTTTTTTTTTTTTTTTTTTTTTTAAGCATAGGAGAGCGATCTCTTATGGAAGGCATCAGTGAAGGTTGTATTAACCTCACCATTTTCAAAGTCTGCTCTACAAGTTGAGTAAAAAAAATATAATAATAATCTGTAGGAATTAACCCATAATCATTTTTGTGTTGTCTGTAGAGTATTTCGTTCAACTTAGGAAAGCACCCTAGTTCTGAAATTATTAATGAAGGCCATACCTAATCCCCTTAATTAAAAAACTCTCCTATAAGCTGAGTAAGATAATTTGGAGGTAGGAAGAATAAAATAAAAAGTGTAATGCCATATTGAAGTTGTTAGCCTATTTTGAATTGCTGTAGGAGACTTTGGTCCAGCTCTGAAATGTACAGTGATCTATGAGTGTCTGATATGATATGATAACAGGAAAAAAAAAATAGACCCAGGTTTGTAAGGAGATTAGTGAAATTTCATGTTGTGACTGTGATTTATTTTTGTAGGAAGGACAGTGAAAAGAGAATAGAATCTTTCAATATCACTTGTTCTTGGTAAAATGAATCTTGTTACAAGAGGGAATTGGTTATAAGTTTATTTTATGAATCCAGACACTGAATGTTAGTCATTTGGGCACATTGCACTAACCTTACGTACCATTTTATCAGAGTTTATTTTTAACTCTTTGGTTCTGTTATATTATAATATATTGATAATCAACAAAAAGAATGTGCATCTAAGAATGTTAACCCATATGTTATTTATTATTTTGCACATCTTTGAATCCATGCTTGCATACTATATGTTGTTGTGGCCTGTTGCTTATGTTAGTTTTAATGTACCATTACTTGTGATAGCAGAGCTAAGTTTTAGCACTCTCAGGTATAATATAGAATCATTAATTATAGTTTTTTCTTTTTTACTTAGTTGGGGTCTTGCTTTTGTAGGGCCATGATTGTTCATGGAAGAATTATTCCTACATATATATATTTGTGTTTCATCTTTACAGTACACGCTGTTTCATTATGTCAGTATACATTAATTTCTTCCATTATTGTATGTGGTAATTTTGTAGTGCTGTACAGGTAACGTCAGTTGCTTCCTTGCACTGTCCCAAAACCATGACTTAAAGAGGTTTTGCTGAAGTAATTGTCAATAATGAAGTGAACTGGAAACTTCCCTCCATTGTTCAATCACACTATCATGAAACTATATTGAAATCTAATATCTTCTTAATCTAGTCACTATAGTCTTTTTACCTTAAATTGGCTATGATTTTTATCCCGTACCAGCTTATTTCATGTACAATCTCACCATAAAATATCCGAATGTGGTAAGCACCAAGCATTTTGAAATATATGATCGAAAAATCTGAAAACAGTTCGCCTCGTGTGTACCTCTGTCAGTAATACTGTAGTTCCTACAGTGCTCGTCAGAAGTATGGGGCGCCCTGCGTCCCTCCTGAGAAACAAACCTTTCAACATTGAAAAAACATATAAATAATGCATTTTATTTACCTTTAGTGCTTCGTAGGGTAGCCTTTACGTTTCTTCACGGACCTGAGACGTCTTGGAAGTGAAAGGGCGAGGCTCCTGAGGTGCTGGAGGGGTATTTTGTCCCAGGAGTCACGAATGGCGGCTTCCAGCTTAGGCAGAGAGCTCACGTCCTTCCCTTGGAGACTCTTCTTTACGAGGTACCAGAGGTTTTCAATCGGGTTGAGGTCTGGGCTATTTCCTGGCCAGTCTGTCATGAATGATACCTCGCAGTCACGAAGCCAATTGGTGACCGATTTGGCCTTGTGAGCAGGTGCACCGTCCTGCTGAAACACTCGTGCACCTGTTAGCTCGAAGGAGTCTGGTAAATGATCACACAGAAGCTCCAGGTAAACATCCTGATTCACTCTGAGGTTCTTGGGAAGTACAACAAGCTTCCCCAAACCCTTCCCTGAAAAACAACCCCATACCATGAGTGAATCAGGATGTTTAACTGTGCTTTCTACATACCGTGGGTCAAGTGGGTCACTACCTTTGCATGCTCCTCTGTTACAGGTAACACTAAACGTTGCCTCATCAGACCACAACACTGACAACCATTGCTCCTCACCCCAATTTAGATATTTATTAGCAAAGGCAAGCCTACGAATTCTCTGGCTGCTAGAGAGAAGAGGCTTTTTCACAGGCCTGTGACTTGTGTAACCAAGCTCATGCACCCTACGAGACACTGTTCTCACTGACACCTCACCAAACACTTCTGGGTTGCTCTCCTTAATTTTCCTTGCACTCACACAAGGATTAAACTCCACTGCACGTTTTAAAACATTAACAGACCTTGGGGAAGTTTTCCTAGGCCTACCAGACCTCGGTTTCTTTGTGGGAACTTCACCACTGTTTTCCTCCCGAAACCGCGCACACCAACGACGCACTGTCGATCGTCCCACACCAACCAATTCACTAATTTCCTTTGTCTGGTGGCCTGCCTCCTTTAGAGCAATGATCTGGGATATGATTTCACTCGATAGTTCACGGATAGGTGCCATAACAAAGTTTTGAAGGCCAAAACACTGCGGGACACTCGGTAAAAAATGGCGCAATTTGAGAGGGACACTCGGCGGAGTTCCTCTCTCTCAGGCAGCCCGTGGGCAACTGAGGCGGGAACCAACCAGCGCGTCAGAAGGCCTCAGGCTACCGTGACGTCATGCTCGGAGCTCAAACTTGTGGCTCAATTCTTACCCCCAAAAATGGGGTGATTCTTTTTGGGCCATAAGTATTGCGCGCCCGGCGGACATCGCTGAATACTTCTGACGAGCACTGTACATCATACACCAGTACAATGACCTCAGAGTGAGTCATTCCAAAATCAGGCAAGTCAACCATTCCAAGATGACACGCTAAGTTCTGTTAATTTTCACATCCATCATGCCCAGATAATTGGAAACTTTTATGTGAGAGTGTACCTCAGTGGCAGCATAAGGCCGTACAATGGTTCTACATTCTTTCCATAGCACCTCTATATGAGTGGCATGTTTTTCTACAGTTAGTCTCTTTTTGCAGCTCAGTATTGAAGATGAAGAGATGGCAGTTTTAGGCCATGTTGAAGTAAAAAAGCTGTATTTCTCAAGCAGATTGAAATCCCTCATAGTTTGGTACCCCAAATGTGTAAGGGATGCCAAAATGCATAAGGATCTTGCCATTATTCGGGTGGATTGGAATCTTGCATAGTGATTTTGAAAGCATGATAAAACTAATAGAGATCTTGCCAAAGTAATCCATACTTCTAAGCAGGTTGGAATCATGCATTATTGTTTGAGGTGCCAATCATGTGAAGGATTTGAACACTAGAAATTTTGCCAATTGAGAAATAATATTCAAATAGGTTGGAATCTTGCTTCATTAGTTGGGATTCCAAATGTATAACCCTTTGATTACTGTGTTAGGATTTCT
Organism: Coenobita brevimanus; assembly: GCF_032717465.1. Taxonomy (NCBI): domain Eukaryota; kingdom Metazoa; phylum Arthropoda; class Malacostraca; order Decapoda; family Coenobitidae; genus Coenobita; species Coenobita brevimanus. The sequence continues at coordinate 2,625,651 of NC_136983.1, read as the reverse complement.
TTCAAATGAACAAATCATTTATTGTTTCTCCTAATAGATTCCTAGGCATGGCCAAATACAGTAATGTTGCTCAGATTGTCCGGCCAACACCCATGTTTTTGACATGGGTATTACTATACTTAAATGGCTTGCTTCTTTTCCTGGCTATTATGTTTGTTTCTCCCACACAAGTATGATTCACTTCATCTGTAGCTGACAAACTGTAGGTTTTATATCCATGTTCACAACTACTCATTCTTGGTTTGGTGGCTTAAAAATAAATTAAAATCTGTTACCTAGTTGACAGAGAGATAGGGGATGCCAAACATTCATTACACTGGAAAGTTATATGGGCAACACCTCAGAAATGCTGTAGTCCTGGATCCATCTCTGCTTAGGTGTATTGGTTGGCTCCATCTCTGCCTAGGTGTGTTGGTTGGATCCACCTCAGTCTTGGTGTACTGGTTGGATCCACCTCTGCCTAGGTGTAATGGCTGGATTCAACCCATGCCTAGGTGTGTACTGGTTGGATCCACCCCTACCAAGGTGTACTGGTTGGATCCACCTCACCTACGTGTACTGGTAACAGGGAAAGGGATATATACTTGAGATAGTTGTTGATGCCTTTTACTGCTAAGTTTTATCTCACTAGAATGAAATAATTTGGTAGGAACTTAAATAGAATACCCAGTGTACCAACCACAATGAAAAGAGTAGAGGATATAAAAAACTTTGTTTTGAGCTGAACTATACTCTGGTCACTTTAACTGGGTTTAAATGCCATCTCTCCTGAATTATAGCAATAGATATACAGTATAATATGATGCTTATCACCAAGTAGTGCAGTGGAAAGGATGCACAACCATTGCATTGTCTTATTCTGCCACTGAGTTACTGGAAATAAACTGCAAAAGGATGAAAATCTCATGAAACTGAAGAGAATAAACACTAATTAAGTGGATCTGAATCCCTTTAGTTTGGAACCCTGTGTATGTAAATAATTAATTGACTTTGCGTGTACAATACATGTACCATATACTGTTTGTGTATATATATATATATATATATATATATATATATATATATATATATATATATATATATACTGTATACACACACACTAGTCAGCTATCTTTTGCTCTGTTGCTGTAGGTTGCTTTTAGTTTGTTCCATGTCTTTTACAGTAGAGCCATCTGCTCACCATAGATTCTTAAGGTCTTCTCTGTATGTGACATTGTGTTCTTATCTTACTTTTATTTTCAGTCACCTAGAGCTAATATATAATTTTATCTGTAGCCATTTCTTATAGTGATAATGGTAGAGTATACGATGGTTCATGTATGGTAAAATCAGCTTCTGGTCAGCTTCACTTTTGTACACTTTCTCCCTTAACTATGTCAAACTAAGGGGGTTTTCCTCTAAAGAATATGAATGCCTGGCAGTAGCTAGAATAAAATAAGATGATGCCATTGTACTAAGGGAGTTAATGGAGGTGGTATGTCATCCCTGAATTTTAATCATCTCACAGTTACAAAAATAAAATATAAAAGATGTTAGTGTACTTAAGTGGTTAATGGAGACAGAGCTTAATCCACCAGCTGGGAACTCAGAAATAAGCAAATGGAACAACTTCCCTCACTGTGGTGCATGTCTTTTTTCGAGCCATTATTAGCACTTGACTTTTGTCACTTGTGTGACTGGTAGGTGGGGGCACTCACCATCCACTCACTTGATGTAGCACTGCATTGGGTGTCTGCCCTTTCGTCCTTTCCTTCCTTCATCTCCTGTCTTTCTTTCCTTCTTTCTTTCCTCTTCCTTCTGCCTACAGGTGACTTTACATTCCCTCATCTGTCCTTCTTTCCTTCATTCTTTCCCCTTCCTTCTGCCTATGGGTGACTCTATTCTGCGTGGCAACCCAAATGGTTTCCTGGACACCAGGAAACCATTTACTATGCTGGGTGGTAACCATATATCAGAATTATGGCACCTGGTGGTTTAGTGGGTAATTAAGGTGCTCCTGTCAGATTGAGCCAGCGCAGGTTTATATCCAAGGAGTGGTTGGGGTTTATTGCTCACGTACGGCCACTCAGGAATGAGTGAGGCTGGTCACTCTCATCTTAAATGTCAGGACCAACTTGCCTAGCCCTGGGCTCCTACGCTCCTCGTGGGGCAACATACGAGTGGATGATGGATGGTGACTTGATTGAAAGCATAATGGTGTTGTTATTTTCTTTAGTCAACTTTTTTTTATATATATAACTGTGACCAGCATTAGTGGGGTGTCTTCCAAAAGCAGAAGACAACTTCATTCATTTTCTTCAGTATTCCACTTTACAGTTATTACAGTTTGCTGTTCTGTACTTATCTCTCATCCTTCTGTATACTCAGGTCTCTAGATTCAAAATATCATTCACATGATCCTTCTGCTTTCATAACCTTCCCCTCTCTCACACTGCCTTTAGTTTTTTCATAAATGCTTGCTTTGTCAATATCTCATCAGCTGTTCTCTGGATATGGCCATACTGTAATACACCTTGTGTGGCCTTTTCCATCATATTACATCTGCTTCCACACCTCTCTCTGAGCAGTGTCTTTGTCAGGCTGTGCCATCCCACATGCAGTTCTTAGGCACAGATTTGCTCCCAGTATATTTGCTCAGTTATGCATCTATATTTTCCATGGCATGATATAAAGGGTTAGAGATTTGGGTATGGTCTAGAGCCCGTTAGGACAATGGTGTTACCATATTATTTTATTCTTGTTACCAGCAGAGTGCTCTAATCAGCATCAGGTAGACCTGTGGGAGCAATGAAACTTAAAGCAGTGTTCATTGAGTCTCAGTTTTATCATTACTACTGACATGACTTTGTTGTTTGGCCCCTTCAGCCTGGATGACGTCTGTGTTAGTTAATTCTTGCTGCTACTGGATGATTTTACTTAATTTAGGAAAGGCTTCTCAAACTGAAAGGGACTGTTAAGTCTATAGCAAACCTGTCAAGTTCGAGAAGTCTGTTCAGAGCATAATAAAATCATAAGGAGATGGCAAGAATAAAATTAAAATGATACCCTTGGACTCAGTGGGTTAATTTAGGGGATACTTCATGTATTGTAATGAAGAAGGTAACTTAAGATCTCAGAATATAATACCATCAAATAAAGAAAATGGTGTGGCATGAAAGCTTAAAAGTCTGTACATGATGTGTCAGCTTTAGCACCAAACATCAGTAATACCCTTGCCAAATTCTAGGTACTATATCACTGTGTTATAGTTCATTAAGGTATGTTTAAAACAGTGAGGTTAGGTGGATGTTGCCTTCTGTTCGATTGTAACATGAAGGGGTATTAGATCTCACTGCCCGTCTCATGCAGATTTATGGCTACTAAGTTATGTATGATGTCATGTCAATATGCTTCATTACTTAGTATGTTGAGTCATATTCTCATGGGCATTAGAAGCTCCATTGCACCTCTTCATGTGTAATATAGTTTTGCTTATGGCTGGGTAACACCCAGGCTCCTATGACTCACCCATAACTCAATGGAAATCATCTGGTTTGAGCCAGAATCTTATACTAGAAATGATGTGACCATGAGGGGGTTATTGTGTTGGATGATAGTTAAGCAAGCTGTGTAGATAGTGAAATTATATAATTAACCTATAAAGAGAATATTAATGTGTAATATGCAGAATTACTGACCAAAACAGAGGTGTTAGAAGTCCTCCAAAGCCCACAAGGATATGGCCCATTATTGCAAGTAAAGTAAGCAGTGGTATGATATAGTAAGCACAGGAAGTATTTGAGAGTTTTTGCTGTTATATGCTTTAAGTCTGTATTATTTATGGCCTTTGTTATGTTCTTTTTTGCTCGTAAGTTCACAGTAATTCACAGAAATTTTGGCTATTACACTTCTGATACTAACCTATAAAGCTGATTTACCTGTTCCCTCATGAAACTTTGGAACATTTCCTGTGATGATGCCCACCTGAGGCGATAGGACCTGTCCCTCTCCTACGTAAGTGCTCTGTAAAACTGGTTTGCCCATTCCCCCAACAGCAAAAAAGTAACATTTCAGTTGTAATATTTGTGAACACATCCCTGACTTATAATGATGACTGCCTGTACCATATCAGCCGTGTTAGTAATGTGATACCTAACATAGTAATTATCCTGAGAAAAAGCATTACATTTAACAGTAATTACCATGAGAAAAATCTGTACATTTAACATAGTAGTTACCATGAGAAAAAGTTTTACATTGCATCATGCTGGTAACTGCATCCATAAAATTATAGTTATGCCATGTAAAAATATATTGTGTTTTCTCTAATTCTGTACCTCAGTATTGAACAAAGAAAGGTTATATTAAGAAGTTATGTTACTCCAGTGCTGATAAAATACACTGCACTTAACAAATTCTATAGAAGTACTGTACTCCATCATGAAAGATGTCGATGTTTTGTTATATCTAGTACTGTAGCTCAATAATGAATATATTTCTAGGTAATGTTTAGTTAAGTAATTTTAACACCTTTTAAGACACCTGACTAGAAATGTCAGAGCAATGTTGGGAGGTTAAAATGCACACGTCAGAACGTCATGGAGATTGATCCACCAGTGACAAAGTTTTTGCAAGAGTGCACAGTCAAAGATACAAGTATCTTCCCAGTTCCTAGAGAAGAAAATTTGCAGCTGGTGAAATGCAGTGAAGTCCCTGACTCTGCTAGTGCTTACTTCAAATGATTATATTTTTCTGCTATGTATTCGTCAAACTTTGGGAAGATATTGTGTCTCTGTCTGTACATAGGCATCATGTTCATTGGTGTAAAATTATTTCCCAGCGTTTTAAAACTTTACATGTGCACTAATGTCCCTCAAGGTGTTAATTGCATCTGTGCTAGATTGGTTAACATACAGTACTTCTCTGTCACAGTGTAGTTATGTTACTGTATGTTGCCACCTTTATTACTTCCCTTTCAAAGCAGTTATTTCATTGTATCAGTGATGGTAGTGAATACATAACAAACACTTATCACCAAGAGTAAGTTAACAGAATACTTATTATCAGTCGTCGGCACAAGTAATTAACCGAGCATTAACCCTCAGGCATTGTTTTATATTAACACCATGAGAATCATCTGTCTTGCTCACACCCCCTTCCATAATACCCTTCCAACCCAGCATCACTATATCACTCATCACAGAATCCAGTCCTCCTCCCCTGTACTCATCCACACCTCTCTTTTTCTCTCACTTCTACTCCTATAGCTAGCTTACTCTGTCATTCACACATCAACCCTCCCACTGTCTTATATACCCCCTTCCATTTCACCTTTGCCTTTATTATCTCACACCCTTTACCCTCTCTCTCACTCAGGAAAGTCATTCCACAACCCTACACTCACTTTCATTCCCTTTTTCACCACCCCCATGCCAATACTGCTGTACTGTCTCATTCATGCCTCCTCACTCCTCAGACTTCCCACTGTCTGCCATACCCCCTCCCCTCCCTCTCACCCCTTGTTTCACTGTCTCTCTGTCTCTTACCACCATCACCCTCATTCCATTGTTTCATTCACATCCTCACACCTCTCACACCCTTATTATCTCACGTTTCCCTCTCCCCAGTCTTGCTCACACCTCTCTTGCCCACTTCTCTTCCCTCAAACCTGCCTACCTAATCTGGGTTCGACATCACAAAAGTTGTATCTCTCTCTCTGCCAAAGGAATTATTTGTATTTGGTGTTCTGGTGGCTGAATAATATGACGAGTTTGTTTTTTCTGCTTGTAGAGCTGATTTTGCGGTAGAGTAGCTCAGTTGACTATCTTACTTGCCTTTTTTTCTCCTCTCCTTTCCACTTCCCCATTCTCTTCACCTTTCTGTTTCTCTGCCTCATCTTCTCCTCTCCTCTTTTTCTCTTTTCATCTCATTTCTCATGTCTCTCCTCATGCACTTTTCTAATGCAGTGTATCAATTAGTAGTACTTAGAGAGTAGAACACTGACATAACCTGACTTAGTTTTGGTTCCCCCCCCCCTTTTTTTTTTTTATATAAATCAAATAAGTTTATTCATACCAGGATTAATTTAGGAGGTTCCATGTTACAAAGTTCAGATAAGATACACTTTAATGGCTTGTGAGTGGTAGAAGGATTTTGCATTGTTTTATCTCATTGTAAAGTACATGATGTTGACCAGAAGAATCTGCAGGCAGATTAGAGTACATTTGATAAAAATTAAATTAGGTTAGGTAATGTTAGAGTTGGTCAGCCCAGACCAGGTTTTGTTGCATTAAGTTAGGTTAGGTTATGGTTTGAGTATATCAGGTTAGGTTAAAGTTGGGTTATATCAAGTAAATTTATGTTAGATTATATTAGCTTTGGTCAGAGTATGTCAGATTAAGATAGTGAAGGTTAGATTAGGATAGGCAGTGTTGGATTACCTTTGAGCAAAGTAGTGATGCATAGGTACACTCTTTTTACTCTGACTTGGCCTAAATTTGCCATCCCTAAAATTTGAGTGTTCAATTGTAACAATAGATTAACCCTAGAAAATTTTGCTGGTCATGAAGAATTGCTGTGAAAAGGGTGTAGAGCTGTAACATTGTCTTATTCTGTCACTGAGCTATATAAAACAGACAGAAAAAGGACATATAGGCCAGGTTAGAGTATAAGAACTATAGCCTGTTGTGATGTGACGCCCAGAAGTTTTATACTCCGTCCAACCCTGATCCAGTACATCCTACCACCCCACACCCACTTTCTGCCACCAACCATAATATACTCTGCAGCCTTGTAATGCAGTCCTCATCCAGCAATTTGTATAATATGCACCTTACACACAGACTCCCTCCCTGTGACATACTTGCCTATGCCATTACACATTATCCCATCTCATTCAGTTTACTCCTGTTCACAGACATACATATACAGCAGCCTACTTACTCTTTCACCCAACGGTTCACTCTTCCTCCTCTCCCATCTCTCCTCATAGACTCACTCCTTCCCCCTTCCTGATAGAGTATACTCTCCTTCTCACATTCCTACTTGTACCATTGACAGCTGCACTTGTATTTTGCAGATGACATTAGTTGAACTTCATTTTGTACTATTTAGTTATGATGGTGCTTGTAATCCCATTGGCACAATTGTCCTTTATATCTTGGTAATGACAGCTAGCTTTATTCATCTCTGGAAAGATGTGTTGCAGTGATGGGGTTAAATTAAGCTTTTTAACCCCATTCATTACAAAGTGTCTTTCCTGAGGTGGATAAAATCATCTGATGGTAGCAGTATTTAAATTCATGAGACACAGCAAAGGGGTTAACCTACTCAGAACAACGACATCTTTTGTATTTTATTACTGCCAAACAGTTTCTTTCAGCCTAAGGATAATCGTTTGTAATGAAGGGGTTAGAAAGTCTCCATTAAACTCTTCATTCCATTGGGTCTCTCCTAAGCTGAATTAAATCATTAGGTGTTACCAGGAAAAAGAGAGAGAGAGAAAGAGAAAGAGCCATATTGAAGGGGCAGGGATTACAAGTCCAGACTGATATGTGATTTATTATGCTAGATTTCCCTCAAGTCTGTCATTATATCTGTGTATTTTTCTACTAGATTATCCCCTAATAACAGTACAATCATAGGAGTTGTTCATCAGAGCTAAGTCTGACTCATGTCTTAAAGTATCCGTAACCTTAGTGTCATATAGCATTAGAGTCATTTTCCCATGATTTCTGTGTTGTAGGTTTTATTCACTATTATGTTATCAGTCTGTATCTCTCTACCTATAATCTTAACCCTCATTCCAGTTTTTTCCTTTTGTCATTAATACGTATATGTGCTCTAACGTACAATGGTTTGCTGCAGACCATAACCACTCTAAGCCCCTAAAGTCCTAATTGCATCAACTGATGTGATTTGAGTTTTGTGCCCAAATGCCTAATCGCATCAATTGAGCGGGACCTATAAAAAACTGCGTAGCGCTTCCTCCACCCCGATTATGACATACATGGCTTCAGGCCAATGAGAACTTGCCCCTGAGTGGCATGAGGGGGGATTGGACCAACCCAGGCGGTGGGGGGGCACCCCCCATCTGGGGCCACCTCCATGCCACCCTCTACCCCACTCCCTCACTCCCTCCTTGTCCCCCATCACCCCCCACCCCTCCAAGCACCTGCATCTCTCTTCCTATCACCACCTGTGTCCCTTCCCACCCACTCTCGCTACTCCTCCCACCCTGCTAGCCTCGTGTCCCCCCTAAACCCCACCTCATCCCCCTCTCCTTGTCGCTCACTATTCTCCCACCCCCAACAGACCCCCAAGAGGTTATCAGGCCGCCAAGATGTCACAGAACACACTGAAGTGCTATTTTTTCATGCAAAAAGCTGGTTATTTTTCCAACCCCCATACCTATAGGCCTACTCCCCACAGCCTTCTTTATCTCTCCATAGCCTAGTAATCTCCCCACACCTACATACACCTGTTTTCATGGTTGGTGTGACAAAACACTTTGAAATGACCTATTTCAATAAGGAAAAAATGTAGTTATCAAAATTTTCACGTTTTAGATTGTTTTCGAGCCGTAACTATTATAAACTTTTTTTAACTTTGACATGCAATTGTGCGGTAAACATTTGGCTTACAGGGGTGCAGATTGCGTCGTCAGGTGTGTAAATTCTTCCTCTTTAGCCAGAACACAATTTTCCCTTGATGAAAGTTGCCAAAATACCCCCAAATTGCGGTTGTGGGAGGTACCCTGCCTGAAATAATTGCGGTCTTCAGGGGTTACCTTTAGCTTTCTGTTTATAACTCCTTTTTCTTAGTTATAGCCACTCGTATCATATGCTGCTCTCTTTTCATTTATAAACACTCTGTTTAGTTATAACCACTGCATCTCTGTCTGTAACCACTCTCTCATTGTGTATAACTGCCCAGTCTCTGTTTATGACTCCTTTCTCAGTTGATAGCCACTTTCTTTTTCCACAGATGCTTTCTTGGTTTCTAGCTGCTTCTTTCATTTATAGCCACCTCTCTCTCCAAGTTTATAACCATCCTTATAGTTAAAAACTGTTTCTCGTAGTTCATAACTGCCCTCTGTTAATAACCACAGTTTAGTTTATAATCTCTCCCTTAATTTCTAACTCTTTCTCTTTGTTTATAAACCTTTTTCTACAGCTACTGTCTCTCATATACAACAACCCAATACCTGTATTTAGCTCTGCTTTGTCACTTCAGAGTCCCTCTCTTTGACTTCAAAGTTCCATTCTTTAATCATTAACTTTCAGTTCATTTATCCCAGTAAGCAAAAATATGCTCATCGTCACTACTTCCAATTGTATGTGTTAAGATTAGTCAGTCAGTCAGTCTTGAACAATGAGCAATACAAGTTTTCCTTCCCATCACTCATCATACTCATCACTTCTCCCTGTACAGCTGTCCCTTCACTACCACCAGAGTTGATGTGTATTATATTGTTTAAGAACCCTGGTGCTGTAAGTGGCCTGTTTGTAAGGTCACAATAAGATTATCTAACTTGTTTTCCCTGGTTTCAATGTAAATATTGTATAAAAATTGACACCAAGTCAAGTCATGTATTCTTGGGTCTAGGAGACTCCATGGCACTTGTTCCATGACTCATTACTTATGCATGTTACATAGTATAATTCTCTTTTATGTTATTGTTATCCTGGCATAAATTGCCTGAATAACATAAAAGAGAATACTAACATGCCCTGTGTGGAAATGAACTGGCATGGATGAGATGCTAGGGTGCCTCTGTAGCCTGTGGTTGTTGTTGATAGCATTGTTGTTCTGGCCTCAGTCTAATCTGAACATGAATCCAGTGGGTTCCAGACTGAAGTTACCTCTTCCAGGCCGCCATCCTCCATTTGAGGGTTAGGAAGGGAGCTGAGGGGTTTTTGTATACCCAGTTGTGTTGGTGCCACCACATCAAGGCATCCTGCTCTAGTACATAACTGTGATACATTCCCAAACCAGAGCCAAAACTTAAGTCAGTTTAATTTGCATTCTGATCTTCAGCAGCCCTAATACTTGCTCAGAACCTGTGTGGTATTGCTGCATCCAATTGATATAGCTTAACTTCTTTCTAGATATGCAAGTTTATTTGCCACAATAAGGCAGTGTTCTGTCAAAGATATAGTAAGCTTTGACAGTTCAGTTAATAATCTTTATAAGCAATGAATGTTTAGCAAAGTAGTATGCTTTTCATATAACAGGTACTGAAAATTTGATGGAGTTAGCAGGCGTGATAAGTGGCACTGAAATTTTTGCTGGTAATTTTGTCATAATATACTCTGGGTGTCATAAGGGGAAAAAAAAAAAGTCAAAGTGAGTAATAATGAGGACTATGTTTTGTTCAGTATTTTGTAGGTCCAGTGCAGATTCGACATTTATATAGAGAGAGAAATAGACCTATCCTGTCTACTCCTGAAGAAACTGGCACAGTGACATGGTGAATAAACCAGATTATTACATTGCATTTGGTCTCTCCAAATATCATAACATATTCCTCTTACTAGGGTTTCCTTTTTGCACTGAAAGTCTGCTGTAAATTGCAAAAAGGTTGCATGTTAAAGCTCCATTACTGTCCTATCTGCAATAATAATATGCCAGTTTTGCCCAGAATACAGAGTACATCCTTGACACATAATTAGGACAGCCTTTACTGTACTGGTTATGCAAACCATAGCCCTCTAGTCCTGCCCTTTCTGATGTACTGTTCTCAAATCTTCATTAGTCATCATCACTGGTTACACTCCAAGGTTGTAGGGTATACTTTTTAATTTATTAGAACAGCAGAATATTAAAAGACACTGATATACTGTAAAATCACCATAGCATTAGGAGGCTGAAATTTGGAACCTTTGAGTACTAAGAACTAAAACACTGAAGTATTAAAAGCAAAACTAAGAGAGCACTGGACCATTAGCTGGCTGGAATATTGGAACACCAGAACATCAGAAGACCAAAATATTACAATTAGTATTGGGATACCTAAATTAGGAAGCTTGACTATGTTAAAGCTGGATTATTGTGAGACCAGACTAATGGAGCATGCAAATTTTAAGAAACCAGAATATTAGAACACTGGATATCAGAAAACAGGAATAAGAGAACAGCAGAGTACAGTATTAGGAGGCCAAAATAAAGTGAAACTGAAGTATTAGGAGACTGAAATATTAGAAGGTAGGAATAAAAGAATAGTAGAATAGTTTCAGAGGTTAAATAAGATAAAACTGGAATATTGGGAGACCAGATAAACACTGGAATAAAGGGACACTGACATATTGTATGTGGTGGCTTCCAACGTAGTTTAGGTTGCTTTGGACATCACACCTGGAAACCATATACTACACTGGGTGGTAACTCTATGACCAAATTATGGCCCCTGGTGGATTAGTGGGTAATTGAGGCACTCCAATCGGTTTGAGCCTGTGTAGGTTTATATCCAAGGGGTGGTTGGGGTTCATAGCCCATGTAATGCCACTCAGGGATGAGTGAGGATAGTCATTCTTATCTTAAATGTCATGACCAACTTGCCTAGTTCCTGGCTCCTACACTCCTTATGGGGCACCATAGGAATGGATGATGGATGGATGGACATTAGATAAAAGTGTTCTCCAAATGGCCAACTCTGGGGTCCCATGGCAACATATTCCCACTGAGCACAAGCTATATGCTCACTTAATGATAATTTAACTAACTATACTGCTCAAGACAAAGCAAACCTACTGTTAGGTGAGAGATGTCCGTAGGTGTGATGCCTTGTTTATTTTATTCTGACTTACAGACAACAAATCACTCAAACTCATTAAAATCATCTAAATGTAACACAGGTAAAGTAAATAAAATCATCCTCACACATGTAACTCTATGGTAGTTGAAGGGCAACCGCATCCCAACCACACACACCCTCTTGTACTCCGACCATCATCATCATCAGCACCATTGTCATCATAATCATCGTCATCATCATATGCGTCCACATTGTCTTGTCCAGTGGTCTAGCCTGCGTGCTAGAAGGGATTTGGAGGAAGGTAAATCACTTAGCCCCTTCAGTACGATGATATTTAATTGTGACCATCACTTAACCATTTTATAATTTATTGCCACATGAGACAGTTTGATCTTATAATTTATTTATTAATGAAAGCTTCATTTTATCGTTCTGAGGTGACAGGACAATTTAATTTTTTAATACACTTACAGATAAGACACTTGCATTTTATAAATGTTGACTCATGAGACAGTTTCATCATATAATTTATTGACTGGTGAGAAAGTTTGGTGTTGTAATTTATTGACTGACCAGATATTGTACAGTATAGATGTATTATATTTTATTATTGTATTATATTTTACTATCACTAGGTGCTTTTATTTTGTAACAGCAGACTGTCTTATCTTCTGATATCCACTGGACTATAATTATTATTTTATTGTATATAACTGACTACCACAACCAAGCTTTTGTATTATAACTGACCAGCACCAGACTGTTTTGTATTTAATTCTCATTTCTACCAGATTCATGTACAGTTTGTCTTATCTACCTTATCGTACTGTAGGTGCTAATGTACGGAACAAGGAACTATTGTACTCCCTCAGTGTACCCTTTTGAAAGTGTTCTCTGTAGTTGCTGGGGAAACTCTGAAAGCTTAGTGAGTTATGTAATTTATCAGTACCTGGTAGGCTAGTTAGATATGCAATTGGATGCTTTTCTATCAATTCTGTAGAATTATTAATACTCTAAGGCTCCTATAACTCACTCTCTGATCAAGAAAATCATCTGGTGTATCCCGAAACAAAATGATGGAGTTGTCCTTTTCACAAAATGGCTAATGGTACCAGAATTAATTTTGTTATGGTTGGCTCACATCAGGTATTTTATTTCAGCTTATGACAGAATAATAGATTTGTCCCGACCTTAAAATAGTTAATGGTATCAGAATTAAGTTTTTTAAGGTAGTGACACCTCCAGTATTTTATTCCAGCTAATGCCAGATGATTTTAAATACCTGAGATGAGTCATAAGAGTCTGAGAGTATAAGGCTTATGCAAAATGTGATTACTTAATATTGCTAAATTGCTTTGATATCACTTCCGTAATGGGAGGAACTTTACTCATTGCATTACTGCTATAAATGATCAAGTTGTTCCTTGCAATGTATAGAATACACAATAAGAAGAGCTTCATTAATACTGCACTAGGAAGTATGTTCATGTATGAGGTAGTAAACAATAGTAAGAATACTCCTGTAATAAGAGAGGCTCACTGTAATGATTTGCCTATAGGTTAACAGCCAGATTCTCTTTGGCTTAAGAGATTTTGTAACATCTCTTCCTCAGTGGTTTATTTTAGCTAGTACACTTCTCTCATGGTTATCCCTTGTTTGCAGTTTCCTAGAAGGGAACAAGGTGTCAGAGATAAATATTAGGTTGACATATTGATTATCCTCTGTACAGTAAAACCCCAGGTTTCACGCCTACTTGGTTTCATGAAAAGTGCCGCGAACCATGCAGCCGCTAAAGTTGGCCATTGATATTACGGAAAATAGGCTAATTGGTTCAGGGTCCCATGCCAACTCCCCCTAAAAGCCATTTGTGGAATGTAAAATTTACTGATCACTCCTGAAAAGAAACTAGTATTAATACAAATTACATAATAGGCAAAGACTCTCACTTGGAAGGCTGGCGTGAGGTGTTTAATGGAAGGGATAGGGGTGTAATTTTCAAGGCAGGTGGCGAGGCTTCTGCACCCTGCCACCTCTGGCACCTCCACCCTCCTCTGCCTCAGCTGCTTCTGCCTCTCCACGCAACACATTCATCCTGTGCTGCATCTCTTCTGCAGCAATGGTGGCAAACAAGTGACAATCGTTTTCGATGTGTGCGATTTGTTTATGTTTTCTCACCACAAACCTGGGGTTTTCACGTGAAACTTGGTATTTGGGAATACAGTATTTGCAGGCCACCGCTAACCATGAAACCGCGAATGAAGATGTCACTAAACTTGGGGCTTTACTTTACAGTAATCTCTCAATTATTCAGTTGTCCATTATCCGAACAATCAATTGCCCAGATGCTTTGATCTGGCTGTTTGAAACCATTATTCATACATTTTTTCATTTTATCTAAACAAAATGCTTGCGTCCAGGTGGAAATTATGGCCATGTGAACATTTTTGCTGTGATTCTATTCCATTTTACCATTATGTTTTGTGTGCCTACTGCATTTTTCTTATGTAGCCATTTTTTTCATGTTTGTTTCATGTCACTGCAGGGTGTGGCCCTGCAGTGGTGATGGCTTGTCTGTGGTTAATGGGTCTGCTTGACGATGGTAATTGCATAGCTGTAGTTTGTAGGTTTGCTTGACCAGATACAGTATTATTAAGCAACAGGAACAAGTGTTGTATGATGTACTGTAGTGGTCTTTTACGATGGCTTTCAAAGGTAGCTTATGTACGAAGGGGGGCCAGGGTGAGAAGTCCATTATCCAGACAGATCCAATGCCTGGAGCTCTGTTACGTCGGATAATCGAGGGATTACTGTATATTATTGATGTGTCGATATTAGCATTCTCAGACTCTAATCACATGCATAGCTGAAGAAAATCGCTTTCGGTTGCATTAGCTGGAATATAATAATAATGGCCTGAATTATTAGAGGGTTAATAGCACAAGTTCCTATGACTCACTTAGCTGAATAAAATCATGTGATGAGAGAGATAAATTGACCTAGTTTAATATACAAGAGAGTACTGTGATGTAACATACATGATATTTGGGTAGGGAAGAATTACTCTGAAGTCTCTCATGCCAAAGAGAATACGGGTATTTATCCCTGGTGATGGTGCAGCACTCAGCCACTTCAGATGTATGCACACTCCATATACACAGCATGGTTGAATCATGGACTGGTCAGACTGTTAGATGGAGTTTGTTTCCCTTTTGTCCCTGTCAGGTCCGTAGTACAACAAGAGACCTGGATATTAACCAGCTATTTCAGGGAAGATGCTAGTTGTTGCTGTCAGTAAGCCTGTACCAAATTCACTGCCTTCTTTCAGATGTTTACAGTACATAGTCTGTACATACCACATGTTTTATTCTTGGACCAGTCACTGTTAGATAGAGTTTGTTCCCATCTTTATCCCTGTTCTCCCAGTAGTACAATTTGAGACCTAGATTTAAACTCAACTCTTGCAGGTTGTATTCCCTTTGTCACTGCTCAGTCATCAGTACAAGTAGGGACCGTGATGTAAATTCAGCTGTTTATGAGCCATCATCAAGGGAAAGATGGGTACTCACCATAAATTAATTGCCTACCATAATGACTTCTGCAGTCAGTAGGCATGAGTCTAGCCTTCTTTACACAGCATTTACTCTTGTGCTGTTAGTATTTCTCTCAGCTGGACAAAATAATCTGTTGTTAGCCTCAAGGAGATACTGGAGTGCATCCAAAGCAGGATAGAGGTTATTGAAATTGTTTTGTTTAATTGTTTGATTGCTAGGACTTCTTTCAGTCAGATGTAATACCTAGGCCTCCTACATTTTACAAGAAGTAATATGGGATTAGGAGGGTTTAAAGTCACTGGATAGTTGGACTTTATTGCCCATTTAAAGCCCCAGAGAGGTAAGCAACTGATCACTCTTCTTTTCTGGACAAAGTAGCTTATCCCTGAGCCCCTATAATCCTAATGGGGCAGTAAAGTAGGAAACTGTAGAATTGAATAAAATTTTAATACTGCTACCAATTTATGTCCAGAACAGTGAAAACATACAGTGGTGAATAAGCACTGCCACACTCTGCCCATTGAAGTACAATACCATACACTGATTGCAACACAACTTCCAACTTTAGTCAGTTTGTTTTCACTGGATGGAATTGAGCTGCTCGCACAACTTGAATACTAAGCCATGGTTGCGTGATATTCAGTGAGATTGTGTTTGAAGTAGGATTAGTCTCCTTGGTTACTGTAGGTTTTCATCTGATGGAACTGTTCCACTCTCACAGCATGATTTTCCATGTGGTTACTAGTCATACTGACCTACTACTCTGACAACACTTGACCACCAACTGGATGGAAAGGGGTTAAGGAGCTTTGTTGGGTAGGAGAAAACACACTATAATACTACAGTACTACCTCTGAGGTTGGCTGAGTGTTTGCCTACAGGCAGAAGTGGGAGGGAGGTGTTATCATTGAACAGTATGTTGTGTGTGTAGTGGGGAGTTTAGGGGTTTCATAGGGACTTGTAGCTTCTTATTTTATGTCTGCTTCTGCCCCACTTTCAGGTTCATACACTTTTCTGTTCTCTCTTCTCTTCTCTTCACTTCTCTTCCTCTCTCATCCCTATGAACTCCTGGCTTGACCCCAAATAGCTTGAGAGTGAATTAGCGTTGGTAACATTAGGAAGAAAAGAACTTGCTTTTTTGGCTACATTCAGCTTCACCAGCATCCGTACATTAAGTAGTCCAGAATTCTTGTTGGTAAGCTCTTCAATCCACTGACTTTTTTTTTTTTTTTTTTTTTTTTAATTCTTGCTACTCACAGGTGATTATATTCAGTTTGAGGGAGACACAGTGCTGTGAAGGGGTTAATGAAGTTGAATATAATTTGGTGGTAGTGTAGCAAGAATAAATTAAAAATAAAATCATTGAATTGAAGAGTTTAAATATTTCATCTTCATGCAGTCTGTACATCTTGCACTTTAAGACAAATAAGGCTTTAGGTTGTACTATGACAAGTTAGTAGACGAATGTACATAACTTTAGCATCACAAAGAAAATGCACAAAGAGTTTATCGGTTGACTACTGTAGTGCTTTGTAGAGCTTCAAGCCTAAATAATGCACATATAGGAATGTATTCTAGGGGGCATAGGAGGCTTCATAGCACCTCTTCTTTTGTTATTGATTTTGCATTTTGCTCCTTAATGTTTTCCTCTGTGCTGTTTATATCTTTTCAATATAGATTCCATTAATAAAAAAATAACACACAAGAGGATACTAAGGTGTAATGTGCAAAATATATCATTATAGAAGAGATGCTCTGAGATCTCCAAAACCACTTATAATATGGCCAATAGCCTGAATGTCTCACCTTATAATGAGAGGAGGATTTACAGGAATTAATATTTAGGCTTCAGTGCTTCATTCCAGTATGCATGGGAGACTTTGTGGTACTGATTCTGCAGCATGTTGTATTGCACATTACACCCTCAAATCTTCGTGTTATTGATGCTGAATGTGTCAATATTAGGAAGAAGTAACTAGTATACTGTACGTATAAGATAATATGTAGCGGTCGAATCCAGCGATATATACCGTATTTATATTCTTGCTACTTCCAGATGATATTCAGCCTAAGAAGGGTCTCACACTGGAAAGGTTAATGAAGGTTACCCTATATCTAACTCCAGTCTGAGAAGCCATTCATAAGCTGACTAAATCCCAATGAAAGTAGCAAAAATAAAAATGCAAGACACCACTGGAATGAAGTAATTGAGGCGACATGTAAAGAAGACAATTAAGGAAGAAATGCTGCAAAGTCTCTTGTGCCTGCGAGAGTATGGCCTTTCAAGACAAGCAGGCCATTGATCTATCCAAAGTAATGTGCTTCAGCCTTGTTATTTGTAGTCACTCAGATTTTAAGATTAGCCATCGCGCAAGAGCCAGACTGCCCAGGAATGAACCCTTTGGCTGCACTAGTTCTCTCCGAGCCAAGTAAGTAGTCTGGCGTTAGCTGGAATGGAATAGGCATCTCTGAATTACCAGCCTAAACATTTAATCAGTATGGTTTTTTAGCATATTGCTGTGGTAGGTTTATTTGTGGAATAATCATCCAACATTTGTAGCAATAAAATACAAAACATAATACTCAGCCACAGTATAAGCTAAGGTACTTTTAACATTTTTGCTTCAGTAGGTTTCTGTGATCTGTATTAGGTCATCTGACATTAGCTGAATTACAGTTTTAAAAATCTTAATTCTCAGCAGTTGGAAATCAAGTGTGTTTTGCTTCTTTGAACTTATTAGAATTATCCAGCATCAGTAGGAATAAAATACAAAGTTTATACTTTGCGACCAAAGGGTTAAAAGTGATAGCAAGAGTGTGGATGTGTTGTTTGGACATTTTACAGCAGAGTATCTAAGCATAGGGCTGTAAACTGGGTGACTTTGGAAATTTTCATGACATGTCTTCCTAGGCAACCTATTTTGCACACATCTTAGTATCCTTGTTGTATGTTGTTGATGCAAACAATGTTTTTTTAAGAAATTATAAATAACATACAAGGGAATAAGTATCAAGGTGTGACATGCAAAATAAACCACTCAGGAGGAGGTGCTACAAAGTCTCCCAAGCCACTGAGATAAAACATAGAGTTATGTGATTGTATAGAGTCAGTGTTGGTATAGAGTAAGGTGATTGTTAAGAGTCAGATATCGGTGCAGAGTAAGGAATATAGAGTCTGACTGTCACTGCCTGGACATTGAGGGCTGTTTTATTATTATTATTATTATTATTACCTTCAGTATAATGATGTGGTTTTGTAGTTTATTCTTGCTGCTGCCAGAAGATTTTATTAATCTTAGGAGAGTCCCATGATTGTGAACGGGTTGATGAAGGTAATATCTAACCCTTCCAGTTGGTAGTGTCTCTCTTAAGTTGAATAGAATCCTCAGAAGATAGCAAGAATATCTTAAAAAAAAAAAAAAAAGTTATAGGGCTGAATGAGATAAAACTGAAAGTGTGGACAATCCTCTGTGTTTTGACAACAGTTGCTGAAGCACGTGTTGATGATGGATGTCCGATCTTCCTATATCATTGCTGACTTCTTAGTGTAATGTGTGATGCAGGCTGATCACATCCAACAATTGTAGGTGCTTCATAAGTGGCTGTCAAAACTTAATGGCTTGCTTACACCTTCATGTACTCAGTTTTAATAATATGGCTGTAACTAATGGCGTATTGACTGTATATTAGTGTTTTCATTTACTGTACTTCACTATCTGTGTCTATATATATACAGTATGGTACTTGGCTGTATTATTATTATTATTATTATAGTGATGATGATGATGATTATTATTATTATTATATTATTATTATTATTATTATTATTATTATTATTACTATTGTTATTATTATTATTACTATTATTATTATTGTTATTATTATTATTCCATGTCAGCTGGAAATTACATAGAGATGTATTTACATGAACATGGGAGGCCCTCTCACACCTCTTCTGTATGACATAATTGTGTGTTTCATTTGAACACCACTATGAATAATGAAACTGTGTGTCAGTGAAGAAGAGTTGCTACAAATGGCTGTATTTTGGGTGGATTAGGAGGCTTTCCAACATCTCTAAGCAATTTATTATGCATATTACACCTTCATATTCTTTTCTAGGTAATCACATATGTCAAGTAACATACATACAGTTGCGATCCATTGTATAAGTGAACAATTATGAAACATTGATTTGTTGGGCTTCAAAGTTCACACCACAGGTTTCAGAAGTCATTGGTAGCTTTCCCAATATTTATCGCTAAGCTGCATTTATGTCCTCAGTTGTACAAGATGATAAGTCACTGAGGAGGTTGTGCTATGAAGTCTTCTATACCATTGTGAGTCATGTTTTCTTGGCATTACAAGACTTTGGTTACCTGTATTTATTATAATAGTTTTGGGCATTTATATAAACTGTGTTGATATTAACCCCTTCAGTCCTGTGACATGCCCGTTAATTTATTGTTGCCATTGCCAGAAAATGCTGTACTGTACTTAATTTGGGAAGGCTGTCTTGTTGTGAAGGGGTTAATTAAACCTATGTCTAAACCCTCCCAGATCGAATTGTCTGTTCTAAATAAAGTCATTGAAAGACAGCAAAAGCAAGCTAAAACATTGCATCATCAGAATGAAGTTGTAAAAATCCTAATACATAATAGAATATTAATGTGTAGTATGCAAAGTAAATCACTAAGTTGGAGGTGTTAAGGATGCCTCCTTGTAGCTGACAAGAATTTGGACCCTAGAGTATAGCCTGGGGTCATATTTATAAAGATGCCTAGACAGTTTGAGTCGGTGGAAGTTAATTATTGTCACAGGTCATTTTAGTTGTTTGTTTGCCTTTTTTTATATTTTCCACTTTAATATTTACTTTAGCTTGGTTGTGATGTGTATGATTGAAGGCAAACATAGATACAAGCAGTTTTATATTATACATAACTCTTTGTAGGTTCATTATTATCACAGATTTTTTTTTTTCCTCATATTTTTCCACTTTAATATTCACTCTAGTTTTGTTGTATGAATGAAGACAGATTTACAGTAGAGTCTTGATTATTCGAAATTTATGGCACTTTTAAAACTTTGATTAATCAATTTTTACATATAAAAGAACTTATTAATATAAAGTACTGTACATACTTAGGAAAATGCACCCCCATCATCACAGAAGTTGTACGTGCAATATCACATAATATACTGTACATACAGTAAAATATAATGTATGTAGCCCATGGCCTGGGCTACGTCTGAGTTAGCCACGAATTTGAGAAGTTTGTCTTTATGTTTCCGTATATCAGAGTGGTAGATCCAACGTTGTATTCATCATTGCACTTCTGCGTACTCCTCATTCTCACTTGTTACATTTTTCTGTTTTCTGTTTCAAAGTAAGTACAACTCATTTCCTCTTGTTTCCACCACTTTGGTTCAGTTTTGGGGGAGCCATCGCGATATTGAACAACGATATATATACAAGACCAAGCAGGGCACGTCCAAACACAATTCATGTATGGTGGGTGGCCTGACCCTCAACATAGTGGAAGCATCACAAACTGTTGTGAATGGCATGGAAAGAGCCCACCAAGTTTGAAATTTCGGTTGGATCTTGGATTTCTTTGGTAAATTGAATTCAGAATTAATTAGCAAAACCTTTGGTTAATCGCGTTTTCTGGTTGAAAGATTGTCGTATAATCGAGGCTCTACTGGACCAGTACATGGTGATCTGTAAATAATGCTTCACAGGAACTCACTTGGTGGTATCTTATGCATTAAGGGGATGACTCAGTCTGCTGGTGTGGGTGTGGCAGCATGTGGCAGTGGGCATGGGTTATACTTTCAAATGTATCATGGCAGGGATGCTTTAATTACACTGATTGAATCATCCCAGCAACGCAGGAGAAGTTGCCTGGCATGGTAGAAGTGTATTATACAGGGTGTCGTGGGACTTGCTGCTCTAACTTCAGGAGATGATTCTAGGGCTAATTTTGAACAAAAAAATGCAATACTGTATCAGCCATTACAGAGCTAAAATTACTGATGACGTTATGGGTTAAAATGGTCTTTCTCTTAATTAACCCATGAGATCATCAGTAATTGTAGCTCCATAACAATGGAGAATTGAACCCGTGTTGATGTATTTTTTAAAGCTCAAAATTATCTGTAGAATCTCTGCCTCAAGTTAGTGCAAGTCCTGGGACACCTTGTAAATGGACCACCCAGTGTATAACAAGCAGTCTTGTACACAAATTAGACATACAGTACAGTAATAGAATTTATAGATATGGCCCTTGAAGTCTCCTATGTCCATGAGTATACAGCTGGGTATGTGGCAGGTCTTTGGTAATGCTGGAATGTGTGACACCTCATTAATGTTCTGCTCATTTAAGAAGTCAGTGCTGTATCATGGTTATGCAAATGGCAGTGTTGTTCCTTTTCTACCACGGCAGTTATTTGACCAAGTTAAATAAAGTTCAAGAAATAATTGGCTGGTTTTTACTTTTCTTTCATGATGATACTGTACAGGATCTCAAGTGAAAATTGAACCTATTGGGCTTGTCATTGTGTAGAGTCGCATAAAGGTAACTACATTGAGTGAGTGGATAGGTGCCATAAGAAAGATTTATAATTAGGAGCCTCCAAGCTTCTAAGGTGCTGGAGAGGGTTGTCTTCACGTGTTGGCACCGAGATAATTGGTGGCTCCCTGCTTGGTTATGCAAACACCCTTCAAGTTCCCTCTTCTTTCCCTGAAAGGACACTGTTTGACTGCTGGGGAAGTCCAGCTTCACCTTGAAGGCCACCAGATTCACATCCAGATGAGCCTGGAATCACATTAATAACGGTTTTCAACTTGCTGCACCCATGAGCAAATGTTTGCCAGCAATCCTTTGCCAACAGTGTCGTGCCTTCCATATTTTTCATTCCTTCACAAACAGCTGAGAATATCCTCCTTTTTTTCCTCTTTTGCTGTGACACTTAGTCCTGTCACTTAATAATAACTCAAATAATGCTTTCCATTGCCACAGCCACAAGAGAAATGTCAGCAAACTTTTAGCAATGGCTGTACTTTTTTTTCTTTTAAGAAGTAAGGGTATGAAGCCTGCAAAAATCATTCCTTCTAAAGACAGCTAAACAGGAGTATGATTAAGTTCTCTCAACTTCTAGATGTCTGGACACACTGTGAATGAAAAATTGAAGGCAGCAGGCATGTACAGTATTATTGCTGTGTTCCCAGGTTAATCTGAAATGCATACCCAGTGGACTGCAGCCTTAAGTTCCCCTAATGCAGTCCACCTTCCTTCAGGAGGACAGAGATGCAACTGAGGGAAGAGTGTTGCTGCCAGCATATATCGGTGCCACTAAATGAAACGGGCATAGAAAATGAATTCCCCGAGCTAGACCTTGATCGGGTAGTGAGGTGGCTCTGTGGTTAGTGTGTGATTCGAGATCAAGAGGTCGAGAGTTCATGCTGCTCCCGGATAGCTTCCTTTGCTGGGAGGGGTAGTGCTCTCATGTAACCCTAGCAGGGTTATATGATCTATCTAAGTCTAGCTCGGGGGAATAATCCCTTTTTCAGGCCTTCATCGATCATATGGCCCTGCTAGGTGACGGGAGAGCACTACCTCTCGCAGCAGGGCAGCTACCCGGGGAGGGTGTCAACTGTCAACCCTTTGGTCTTGAATCAGTTGCTCTACCACTGAGCCACCCTGCCTCCAACAGGGGCATAGCCAGGACCTTTAATATAGGGTGGCCCAAGCTAAATTTGGAGGAACCAGAGAAAAATCTTCAAGGGGGATCCAGAGACATTCCCTCGGAAATTTAGGATGGCCAGTCATATCTCATGGATAGCCTGTATCACCCTGGCCACCCCTCTGACTATGCCACTGACATTAACCATCCCTCTCCAACACCGACATGTAGGTTATTGTAAGCAAAGGGTTCACCGTGTCCCTAATAATAGATTTAATTTCCTCTGCTGGGACGTACAGTATATTTATGGGGGAAAAAAGCACGTGCTAAGTTGTACACTTATCAATCTTCACAGTGAGAGGATTGTTTCCAACCTCGAAACAAAAAAGAGGATTTGAAGAAGCCATGAACATTTCAAAAGTGGCGCCAGTGACTTTGACATTCAAGTTCGAAATTTTGTCCTTTTTTGTTTTTAAGCTATGAAATTAATATTTAGAGTGGACTTGTTATATTTGCTAGGTAATCTGCGTATATTTTGCCCTCAGATAATATCTAAATTTATAATGAAGTGTGCATATCTTTTTAAGGTCGTCAAATATTTTCAGAAGCTTGAATTATTCAGAGGCAAAGGCGTTTTGCAAAGCTGCTCATCTGGAAAGTGGAATAGCTGAATCATCAGAACGCAGTGTGGGGCACTCCGGAGTTCGGAGTTCCACTGTTTCAATCCTCAGGCAGAGGCGGTCCGGGACGCGGCGTCACGGGCGGCCGCGGCGGGACAGACAGTTGGGGTGCGTGCGTGGGCCAGTAGCGACCTATGGAAGTTACGCACGGTTCCGTAGCCTGAGGTGGCCCAGGCGAGAGTGAAGTAGACTTCTGATTGCAACGCCCTT
The DNA here is from genome assembly GCF_032717465.1 of Coenobita brevimanus. Classification (NCBI taxonomy): domain Eukaryota; kingdom Metazoa; phylum Arthropoda; class Malacostraca; order Decapoda; family Coenobitidae; genus Coenobita; species Coenobita brevimanus. Next base: position 2,601,789 of record NC_136983.1, on the reverse strand, counting down.
TAACTCAAGAAGAACATGGTGGAGGCTTGTGAAATCGCTTTCCGGAGCGAGAGAGGTAAGCCTTATTTTGATTAACAGTAGCCCATTAGTTAAATACCAAGAACCATCATCGGTCAGATTTTTCGCCTCAGAACGCTTATGTACAGTAGGTGCAGGAAGGGTTTCCAAAATTAAGGGTGAACGGCACATCCCATGGTCCACAAGAAATATACTGTGTGTTGTAATTTGACGTACAAGGCCAGCATTTAGCTTTCCTCTTACTTGGTTTACTTGGTGAAGGCTAGAGGTTACTGCCTCAGAGTCAGTAGTGGTGGTCAGTGGTCCTTCTGCATCCAGCGTCCCGCTTCATCAGGTCCACTTGGTCGGCTTGGCCTTAACCAAAATTTTTCAGCAACTGTTGGCAGGTAATTTATCCCACAATCGTCTACCTCAATACAGACATACCCCAGTTTAACGATGCAATTAATTAATTAAAAACCCATTGTTAGGTGGAGTATTGTATCTCAGGGGTAGATTTAACATGTATGGGGATGCATTTTTGAGCCTTGGGTTTCCCCCCCAAGCAAGTCCTAAACCCACCCAAATGAGTCCAAAAACAAGTTTCTAGCAAAGCTAAACCCCCAAATGCTTTAAAACAAGCAAAACTAAGCCTAAAAGCAGTTCATAGCCTAACTCACCCAAACCCAAAAATAAAATCTGAAAATCATCAAAAGTAAGTCTGGAAAAATCATACTTGAGTTGATGTTTGGGAGTTTTGCCTTTGCAATGGCACTCCCTGATGCTGTCTATGGTTTGAGCTTTGGCAAGCGCTTTACTCTGAAATTACGAAGTTTCCATTTCTTTTTACCTTTTTCTTGCTTTATTTCTCTAATATTCCAAAAAGTTTAGATTTTCTCTTTAGCTTCTTCAATGCTATTATTATCAAACAAATAATCACCAATTACATAATCTTCATTTTCCACATATGGCTGTTGTAGTTTCACAATTTTCTTTCTTTCTTCACTATATCCGGGGCTCAATAAGAGGAAATGCTTCAGGTCTTCGTATTCTGCTTCACACATATTGCACTTAGTTTCTTTACCACTAAATCTCTTCCTGTCATTGAGGTTTAAAGTGTTGGTCCTGCACTTGTATAGTATGGATGATGCTTGCTTATTGTCATATGTGCTGTCTTGCCCCCCAATTTCTTGTCTCCACTCTCTGTAGATCTTCAAACTTGATTTGCTCTCCATCTCTCTTTTGCACTCTCTTGTGTCCCAGTCTTTCATTCTCTCTTTTATTTTCTCATCTGTAACTTTCATCCATTCTTCCCTGTGCCCAATCATTCTAATCCTTTTCTCCAAACCTTTCATCCATTTACTTACATTCTGTACTCTCATCTCCTCTATTATCCTTCTAAGCAAATCATTTCCTTCCTCTTTCATACCATACCTTACATACTCCCACTGTGTTTCTATTATCCTAGCTCTCATGCTTGAAGCCCCCACCTCTCCCCTCAAAGCAGTCTCCTGTGCATACCTTGGTGTCCCCATAATTTGCCCATAAACTCCATTTTCTATATTCTGTAATCTATTTATTTCTTCCTCCGTCATATCTATCACTCCTACTCCGTATAATATTGATGGTATCACTACACTTTTCCAATAAGTTTTACCAATACGTAATCTGGAACAACTTTTAGCAATTACTGAGTATGTTGTGTTAGCCATTTTTCGTGCTTTTTCAATCATAATTTTCTTTTGTTCTCTAAAGAAGTTTCTTGTATCTTCTATTACCACTCCAAGGTATTTTATCTTATTTTTTACTTCTATTCCCCCTATTTGTTCTGGCTTGTTTTTCATATTGAATATCAGTGCTTGGCTTTTCTGTCTGTTAATTTCTAGTCCGTATTCCCTACTTATTATTGTAACTCCTCTGTTAACTTCTTCAGCCTCCCCAATGCTACCTGCCAAAAGTATACCATCATCTGCATAGTTTAAAGATGTGATCTTAAAATTATCATCTTTAAAACCCTTGTTTATTTCTTCTAACCTTTGCATTATTTTATATGTAACAAATTTAACAGAGTGGTTGATCCAGTACATCCCTGGCGTATTCCGCTTGTTACTGGTAATGTCATCATATTGTTTTCCTCTAGTTCAATTTTTGTTTTGTCTCCCTTATAAACGTTTTGTCTCCCTTATAAACTTCTGCTGCTACATTAATTACATTTGGATTTACTTTATATTCTACTAATATTTCTATTAATTTTTCCCTTTTTATACTATCAAAAGCTTTAGAATAATCTATTGATATTACTACAAGTGGTTTCTTTTTGTGGAATGAGGTTTTGATGCAATATCTCAATATTAACAAATTATTTTCAATCCTCCCCCCCTGTGTGAATGCAGCTTGTGTTTCTTTCTTCATATTATTTCTCATTAAATGATCTTCAATACTCTCTCTCATGACTGCCATCAGCACTTTATATCTCACATTGTTTAATGCAATTGGCCTCAATTCGCCTATCTTTGGTCTCTGTTTTTGGTATCAGTACTGTCTTTGTTTCTTTCCACTCTTCTGGTTTCTACTACATTCTCTAGACATATTACTAAACAATCCCTGTTATTTTTGTTGTTGAGGAATGCTTTGTACATCTCTGGCTTAATTCTGTCCAGTCCTAATACTTTTTTATTTTTCATTCTTTTTAAATATTTGATCACCCTTTCCTCTGTAACTGCCTTTTCTTCTGTAAATATTATACCTTTATCTAGCTGAAATGCCATTTCAAGATGTTCTCTTATTTCTATATTACTTGATTTTATCATCCTTAAATCATCTTCCTGTTCTAACCTCTCTTCCCTTCCTCTTCTTACTTGGAATTCTCCTCCTCTCTTTATCTTTTCTCTTACATTCTCATATTCCTTCATATATTCTTCCTTCTTCTGTCTATTCCATATTTGTTCTATCTTGTTTTCCTGCTTTTTATATATATTTCCCCAGAACTTTCCTATTTCTTCCTCTAATCTTTCTTTCTCAAATTTCTTGCCATCTTCCCCATATACCATCAACATATTGTCCTCTTTCTCTTTCTCTCCTTTTAGCTTCTTCACATATTTCCAAATATTTTTATTATCCCTTTTATCCTTTATCTCCATTATTATTTTGTCTTCATACTTATTTATTTCATCTTTAATCAACTTTTGGGTTTTACGTTTTTGTTCCAGGTACAGGTTTTTCCACTTTTCCTCCTCTTCCTGTGACCCTGCATTCCTCCTACATCTGTTACGTCTCTTTCTTTCTTTTATTTCTTTTATTATTTCCTCTGTTATCCACACCGGTTCCTCCTTATCTCTTTCCTTTCCCATCCGTCTCCTATAAGTACCTTTCAGTACTCTTTTCGCTATGTCTTTCATCCTTTCTTCTAAATCTTTTATATCTCTGATATTCTCTCTTTTTATTCTTTTTTCCAATTCTTCTTCAAACTTTTCTATTGATTTTTTATCTGACTTGTATTATTCTCTTACTATCCATTCCGTATTTTTGAATTCTGTTTTTCGTTTCTTTGCTTTTATAAATCCATTAAATTATGATCTGACAAATAAAAAAACTCTTTACCTTCGTCAGTGTTCATACTTATATACTTATCATATAATTTATCATTGACCAATGTGTAATCTATAGTGCTTTTTTGTTTTTCCCTACACCATGTAAATTCCTCTGTACATTTCTGATCTTCATTTAATGTTATGAGCCTATATTTGTCATCCAGTCTAATATCATCCTTCCATTATCATCTAAGCTTTGTTCCCCTTTAAACTGTACATACCCGTTATAATCTCCCGCTATCATTAACCCTTTAAACGCGGCCATGAACAGTCGACCCCCCCCCGAGTGGCGGGGTTGTATCGCGGTCTGAGTACCTGTAGGAAAATATTAGCCAAAAACCAGAGATTAACCCTAGAACATTATACTTGGTATGGCAGATAGTACCTACATTCAGCTTTCTCTAGAGACAGGTGTTGAGCCTTCGTGGACTACCCAAGGACTTGTGGAGACTTGCAAAGTTGGGTAACCAAATCTTCACTTTCACACCTCCAGCAACCCGGTTTCCCCTCTACCACAGCCTCATTCTGTCACAGTCAACTTTATACTGCAACGTAAAGGTAGTTTGGAATCCGTATTTGTACAATAAGCACTAAAAATAAGGCTAAAATCAACGGAGCATATGGCTGACATGCAGCGCGGCGGCGGTCTTCCCGTCACTTAACAAACATTTCCATTTTCACAGCTAAAAACATGTATACTACATTATTTTCAATCATATTACTTCCCAAAAGATCACCGCGGCGCGCTTTTTATTCTGCCTTATGCCCGTCACTTTATTCTCGTTCCTGTCGGCCGCTTGCACTGACTCGGAAGAGCTAGAACTTGCCATAATGTCACTTTGAAAGCCTGCGGTAAACTGACGCTAAACAGGGGCAAACCGTGAGAAAAAAAGCTAGTGTTACAACTGGGGAAACAAGCGTTTCCTATTAGCATAAACTACTTGTGAGAGGAGAGCGCAGATTTACAGTTCTGAGCAGTCAGAGCGCTGCCATGTATCACAGCCAGGCTGGCCGGGCCATGGGGGGGGGGGAACGCAATAATTGGCAACAACGGAGGTCAGTAGTACAAAGGTAAAGTATGCTAATTGTAGCTAAAGGGTGGTGGTACTGATAGACAATACCAGCTGGAACATCCTTGCCCGCGTTTATTCAAAATTAACTCGAATCACAAACGCGATGATCCGCCGTTATGTCCTTTTTGGTGAGCGTCGCAAACGCGATGATTCGCGTTTAAGGGGTTAATGGCTCTTCACTTCTCTCAATGATTGATTCTATTTCTTCCCTCATTGCTTTGTTTCTATTCTTATCATGTACAGCAAAATACACCACTATCAGTTTCATCTCCCAACCTCTTATTGAGCATTTAGCATGTATCATATTATTTTTAGTGTTTAGTTTACTGACTTCTATCCCTTGATTTCCTTTGTACAGAATCATTATCCCTCCTCCCTTCCTTTCTTCCAAATCTCCCATATTTTCTACAACACATATATTTTGACTAAATATTATATTGCTGATTTTCTTGTGTGTTTCTGTTAGGCACACGATACTATTATCATTTACTAATTGTTCTACTTCCTTACTTTTACATTTAGACAACCCTTGTATGTTAATAACCCTGAATAAAAATTCCCCCTCTTCACTGTTTATGTTCTCATTTCTCCCGTCCCGTCAGTTCTCATTATCATTTGTGTCCAACCTTACAATCTTACCTTTCTTTATTAACCAGTTTCCTCCCAGCCTCCTTTTTTCTTTCAGTTCTTCTTTTAGCTTTGCATTTGCTTCTCTTTCTTTTCTCGTCATATCTACACTCATTCTTATCTTCTTATATAAATCATTTGTTGAGTTTCTAAGTACCCCACAATTTTTCAAGATCCTCCATTTTTCATATTCCTCTCTCAGTCCTACAACTACTGGTCTTACCTTCCCTTCCCCTCTCTTTTCCCAGTCCTGAATACTTTCTCTATTTCAAATGCCTCATTCTCTAGTACTTCTTTAAATATTTTAGCACATGGCTCTGTATCCTCTTTTTCTCTCTCTCTGGCCTCCCTGTTATCACTTTCGAACACATTGAAAACAACTAAATTCTTTCCTTCTCTTTTCCTTATCCTCCCTCTCTTCTAAATTTTCCATTACACTCTTAAGCACCTTCTCAGTAATATTAGTTACCAATTCTTTCATTTCTTTCTCCTTTTCCTCCCATCTTTCATACATGGCATTCATCTTTTCCTGCAGCTCTATGGGCTTCTTCCACAACTGATCCAACTTCTCTTTCATACCCACTGTACTTTCATCCTTTCCCTCTCTTTCATCCTAATCCTTCTTCATATCTATCATTCTCCTTCCCATCTCTTCCTGCTCCTTTCTCACTTTCTGTAGCTCTTCCTTCATAGCTTGGTTCTCTTCCCTTATTTCTTCACATTGCTCCATGTTAATTTTTACTCTGGGTTTGCAGGCATTACAGATAAACATCATACCTTTATGTTCTTCTTTTCAGTTCTTCTTACAGCCTCTTCCCAATACCTTCACATTCTCGATGGTATCAGTATTGACAAACATCACATCGCAGTGCCTCGTCCCTCTTGTTTACCCTCTTCTTGCATGTCTGACATACTTCCCTCCTTTTTTCTTCCTCTTCTTCACACCTTCAGCAGAGTTCCTTGTAATTCACTTTTCCAGTAAATCCACATTTCTTGCAGTTTTTCTTCGTTGCCCCTCTACCTCTTATCTCCTCTCCTTCCATCTTTAATTTCCAAAAATTATAGGGCTTTGCCTCGGCCGTCAAGACTCCCAGCGAGCGTCTGGTCACCCCACCAATGACAAACACATTAATCTTTGTCTAAAAACATTTTATAAATCAACCTAAACTCAAAATTTAAGTTTAAAAAAAAAAAAAAAAAAAAATATACCAGAGTTTGGTCATTGTTTAGCAGGGTAGGGTGGTATTTCTATCCCCATCGCCATGCCAGGGTTTTCGCATCCAAGGGTATCGTATCTCGGGGTCTGCCTGTATTGTATGAGGAACTCATAAAACTGATGAAGCATGATAGTTAATTGCAGATCAGGACCTCATTTTCCTCCATATGCAGCTTCGGTTTATGGCAGTAGGAGTAATACCTGCGGCTGCAGGCTCGACCCAAGGAGAATCACAGGGGACTGCAGGAAGTTGTCCTTCTCTGGCAGTTCATCATTCTCCTTTTTGTGGGTGGAGAAAGTATTGTGGGACATTGGAGCCACCTGATTTCTGCTGTTTCACCTCATTTTATTATGAAATTTAAGGGCTTTACCGTAAATACCTGTTTGATCTTTTCCAGATGTACCATGTTTGGTTTAAGCTTAATTGTACTAGTAAGTAATAATCTATCTATCTATATACCTAGGCTGCTTCCCCCAAGGAAAGGGAGGTAGCCGAGACAGGACGACACACTCCCCATTTACACTTCCATTCAAACACATTCATTTGGATCTTAGCCCCAAAGGGGAGAAGGGACAGATCCTCACCGCACCACACCGCACAAGGGTCAACTGCGCAGTGCAATCAGTGACATCCACAGCAGGGCCCGACAGCAGAGCTGGTTTACCCCTGCCACATCATAATAGACCCATCCCCTTACCCGCACCTGACCTGACTAGCTGATCAGACCAAATGCGGGAGAATATCCCCTCAGGGCTGTGCCATCGTTAATTCATTCACAATTTCTCTCCATTTATTTCTGTCACGCACAGCCACTCTTCCTTGCTCAACAGACATCCCTCTCACATCCAGCGCTCTCTTCACACTGTCCATCCATCCTATTCGTGGTCTCCCTCTCAGCCTTACACCTCTCACATCAGATCTAGTTATCTTTTCACCAATCGCTCATCATCCATTCTCTCCATATGCCCAAACCATCGCAACACCCTCTGCTCATCTCTATCAGCCATCTCCTGAACAACTCCAGTTCTCCTTCGCACTTCATCATTTTGCATTCGATCCATACGTGTCACTCCACGCATACTCCTCAGACACCTCATCTCCATTACATTCAAACTTTTCCTCTCTGCTACACCCATGTTCCATGTTTCAGCCCCATATAACGCAGTCGGTACCACAACACCCTCATACAGCCTTCTCTTTACATTCATTCTAAGTGAACGACATCTAAACATCTTTTTCATTCCTCCCAGGACCTTTCCTACTTCATTCATTTTAAACATCACTTCTGCATCTATTCTTCCATCCACAACTACATGTTTCATTCATTCATTCATTCATTGCCAGACACCATGTATCCCACACGGGGTGGCCAAGGGCTTAGAGTTAATTGTTTTACAGGGAGGGGCACTAATCCTCCACCAACCCCACTTGACACGTAGGGATGCCAACAGCATCTAGTGTTCCCTGGCGGTCACCCATCCAAGTACTAACCAGACCCAACGTTGCTTACCCTAAATATTTAAAACACTCTACCTCCTCAAGCAACTCACCATTCAAAACTATATTCATCCCCCTACCATCTATAGGCATGCAAAAAACAAATCTGCCCCAACCTGACGATGGTAAATTTGTGGTTAAGTACAGTATAGGCTCTTGGGTGAGTGTTAGTAGGACTGTGCTGTCATTAACCCCTTAAACGCGGATCGTCGCGTTTGCGACGCTCAGCGAATAGGACATAGTGGCGGATCGTCGCGTTTGCGATTCTAGTAAATTTTGAATAACCGCGGGCAAGCAGGCTCCAGCTGGTATTGTCTATCAGTACCACCACCCTCTAGCTACAACTAGCATACTTTACCTTTGTACTACTGACCTCAGTTGTTGCCAAGTATCGCGTTTTTCCCCCCGTCCCCCCCCCACCACGGCCCGGCCAGCCTGGCTGTGATACTTGGCAGCGCTCTGAGCGCTCAGAACTGTAAATCTGCGCTCTCCTCTCACGAGCAGTTTATGCTACTAGGAAACGCTTGTTTCCCCAGTTGTAACACTAGCTTTTTTTCTCACGGTTTGCCCCTGTTTAGTCAGTTTACTGCAGGCTTTCAAAGTGACATTATGGCGAGTTCTAGCTCTTCCCAGTCAGTGCAAGCGGCCGACAGGAACGAGAATAAAGTGGCGGGCGTAAGGCAGAATAAAAAGTGCACCGTGGTGATCTTTTGGGAAGTAATATGATTGAAAATAATGTAGTATACATGTTTTTAGCTGTGAAAATGGAAATGTTTGTTGAGTGACGGGAAGACCGCCGCCACAGTACATGTCGGCCGTACGCTCCGCTGATTTTAGCCTTATTTTCAGTGCTTATTGTACAAATACGGATTCCTAACTACCTTTACGTTGTAGTATAAAGTTGACTGTGACAGAATGAGGCTGTGGTAGAGGGGAAACCGGGTTGCTGGAGGTGTGAAAGTGAAGATTTGGTTACCCAACTTTGCAAGTCTCCACAAGTCCTTGGGTAGTCCACGAAGGCTCAGCACCTGTCTCTGGAGAAAGCTGAATGTAAGTACTATCTGCCATACCAAGTATAATGTTCTAGGGTTAATCTCTGATTTTTGGCGAATATTTTCCTACAGGTACTCAGACCGCGATACAACCCCGCCACTCGGGGGGGGAACGACCGTAAACCGCGTTTAAGGGGTTAAAAGACGTTCCTCTGTCAGTGGAAATTTATCAGGAAAACAATAGCAACACGCAACGGTTGCCACATAGAGTAAAAGAGAAAAAAAAAGAGTAAATACTGTAAATAAACAAAACAGCCAGGAAAATGTGGAAAATCCCATATTATCAAAACAACTGATATGCAAAATTTTTGCATATCTGATTTGCCATTTTTTGCACTTTTTGTTGTTGTAAGACTACTCTATTCCCAAATATCCAGATGTGAAAAAAATACTCCTATGTAAGAGTTTTCAAATGACAGTATTGCCATTTTTCTGAAATCCCAGTACATAAAAATACCTTTACATATGACTTTTCGAATGACAGTACAGTATTCCCATTTATCTGAATCCCCAATATAAAAAACTACCCCTGCATTAGCTTAAGTCACAGAGCATGCCCATTTATCCAAATGTTATTTCTGCTGTTAGTGTTTAATGAGTGTTTTATTATTTCTGGTGCAGGTATAGTATTCTGCTTTAAATTTTCACTAATTTACAAACTTGTCACCAAGATATACAACAAAAATATGGAGAACAACACCAAACATAGGCTTGCCAGCTACTGTACTGTGCTGAACAGTATACTCTCAGTTATCTAGCATAATTGGAAACAAGTCATTCTGACCCATAGTTCTTCCGGCCCCAAGTTTTACCAGCCCTAGTCACTGTGGCCTCCCTTTCATCATGAAACAAACTTTCTATTTCCATTATCCACTTAAATAGACAGAGCGGTGGCGCAAGGCACCACATTTCCACTTCCCTCCTCCCTTTCTCCACTCCACTACATTTTCCACTATAACAGTTTTTTCCTGTGATTTGTACCATTCTGTCATAACAAACATACACACACGGAAACTTTCAATAAAAAATAAGGCACTTATTTCATCATGAAACAAACTTTCTGCTTCCATTATGCACGTAAATAGACAGAGGGGTGGTGCAAGGCTTGACGCACCTCATTTCCTCCTCCCTCCCTCCTCCACCTCCTCCCTTTCTCCTCTGACATCTCCTTATCCTTGCCGGTATCCTCCTCTCCGGGATCGTCAGTACCCTCTGAATCATTCCTATCATCGGAAACAACAGATGAACATACAGGGGGAAACGATGGTCGCACAGTGGAGGAGTCATGTCCTCCACCCTCCTCACATGATGCATAAATACTGTATTGACATTCATTATGGCAGTCTCTTTCCTGAGAGGAAGAGTCACTTTCTCCACTCACAGTTGGCGATAATGTCACCTTGAGTTTCACACAATCATTAAGACCTTTTCTTTTCTGGCCTTTGGACTTCATTGATGTTGAAGTCGGCAGCTGCGGGCGCTCAGTCAAGGATCCAGACACAGGGAAAACTTTTTGCGTAGGTCTATCCATTACAGAGATACACAGGTAACTGGAGCATGGCTCAGATGTGTGCAGGTGGGTTGCCAGTGGTTGCTTGTGGTGGAAATAATCCGCAGAATATTCAGACAGTGTCGCAAAACACTAGATCATGTATGTGTGTCACCTGGACAGCCCCAGGAAGACATGTATATGTGACACCCAGACAGGATGGGTTAATTAGTTTACATTTTTGCTCCATTCCATCCCGTAAAATTGTCTATCTATCTATCAATTGCCAGACACCATAATCCCTTAAGGGGTGGCCATTTGACTTTGAGTTATTTGTTTTAAGGGGAGGGGCACTAACCCTCCACTAACCCACTTGTTCACACATAGGGAGCACGTATGGTTTGGTTATATGGTTACCACCCAGTGTTGTAAATGGTTTCTTGGCTTACAGGAAACCATTTGGCTCCCATAAATTTTCATCAGATCATATGGCCATGAGTGTGTCCAGGACAGGTACCAGAATGTAAGCCAGCCAGTCATGGCGAGTCTGATAGGTGGTGTCACCACATGCGACTTTCAAATTTCGTTTCCAGGCCAGCAGACTTCCCGCACGAGCTCAAGGTTTTCCACGTGTTGATTATGACTTGTTGCATTATGCTGAGTGTTAGAAAAAAAATGTGTTACTCAACCGCCTGTTACTCAAGGATTGATTGTATTTTTCTTCACTGTTATATCAGGACTCTGTCATTATTTCCATCCTGATTTTTTTTTTTTTTTTTTTTTTTTTTTTTTTTTTAATGTTCTTATAGTTCCCAAAAAGTATATATGTATTATTTTTGCTGTGACTTTTCTCAGGGTCCACCTGATAAAGCTAGGATAGTAAGTCATAATTTATTCTAATTTTGCTGTATGCACTACAGTGCAGCAAGAAATACTCCTGTGTTTCATTTTCATAATCACAGCATGGGCATGCATCTTCTTTTCCTTGAGATCTGCTTATCCAGTTTAGCCCCAGGGTATTGGTTCTTGCTCTCATCATCAGTCTGCTTTTTGGCCGTTATCCATCAAACTCTCTTCATTAATTACAGTCTTGAATCGCCTGTAGCTATACTTTTAATGATATTTCTTCCATATTTTTCTTCCTTACCTAGTATCCCAATTTTCAGAGTTCATTCTTATTGCATGTGGTTTCATTTGTTTTATTTGTTTGATGTTCATTTTCAGTTCCCTCATGTACAGTACTGCTTAATAGTTTTTATCTGTTGCATGCTGTCTTTTTGAAACCCATGAAGGAAGATTTCTCTCAATAGGTAATTTCTGTCAATTTGTATTGCATGACAAATGGCAGGTTGGATTTGGTGTCTCTTGTTCTACTTGCTTAGGCTTATATTTCTGTATTCAAAGCTCATGCTGCAGTGTAGCTTCACTTCAGGAGCTCTGTTCTGTTTATCTGTACTATATTCTCTATTCTTTGCAGCTTGTTGACTTGTTCATTGGTGAAATCCATAGCTTCATATACATGTAGTATGGATGGTAGTGTCAGTCCTTTCCAGTGTGTTTTATTCATCATTAACCAATTGCAGCATCTTTCAATTATTGATTGGGTTGCATTTGCTAATGTGTTTGCCATATTTATGCAGCTTATCTTGTACTCCTTGAAACAACTTTGCTTGTTTTCTACTTTAACACCAAGATAAACTATACTGTCACATACTTGTGTGCCTTCAATTTCTTCTGATGAGGTTTCTAGGTTGTAGATCATTATACCCAGTATTATTTTTGTCCTTGGTGGTTAATCCACATTCTCCTTCTATTTTTAATGTGTTCTGTATGCTTGTTTTTGCTTCTTCCACAGAAGAGGTTACTAAATATGAGCCAGTCATTTGTGTAAAATAAGGTTAGTCCTGTGAATTTTCCTTTGAATCCCAGTTTATCTTCCTGTAGTTTCTTGATAAACACATACATGATTTACATGAACAGTACTGTAGAACCATTACAGCCCTGTCCGATGCCATTTGTTATTGCAGTTTCTGTTTAATGTTTAGGATCAGGTTAGTCTTATCCCTGTAGAACTTAATGTTTTGGGGTGGATACAGTATTCCATCAGAATTTAATAAGTTTTGCCCTGTCCACTAAGTCTAAAGCTTTCTTGAAGTAAATTGATAGTACTAGTAGTGGTTTCCCCTGCTTACAACTTTCATCAGTGCAGTATCTCAGCATGCACAGATTGTCACTTATTCTCCTTTTTCCAGTATAGCTAGCTTGCAGGACATTTTTTTTTTTTTTTTTTCCCCAGAATCCAATGAATATCTTGTATGAAACATTTCCTAAAGCAGTGGGTCTGTTATCTTTAGATCCTCAACATTATTTGGAAGTTGGTGAGGCTAGGGGACTGACAAGAGACTGAGGTGCCTGGATGAATATTGTGAGGAGAAGCACCTGGTCAGGGAATTGGCACCCCATTTTAATGTGACAGCGTCTGGATTGACTATCAGAGACGTGTGAATGTACAGAACATGGTGAATGTTTTGGGCGTATCACATAGCCAGGGATTCTGGAGGCTTGAATGGTGAGTGAATGGAATCATGACCCATTGGACTGGGCAAATTTGGGCTGTCTGGATGTTGGTTCTCCTCACCCTACCCTGGAGTGGGAAAGGAGGTCTGAGTGGTGATGATGATGTGTCAGTACTATGTTCGTCCTATTCCAGTTTTCTGTAGATTCTTCCTCATTATGTTATTTAGGCATAGAGTAAGTTCTGCATAGGCTTGATAAGTACAAAATAAGTTGCTTCTAACAACTGTGCTTTATTTACATATACACCTATACCCCAATTTCCGGCAATGTTGTGTACCAGTGGGAGTGTTCATGAGTGATTATGTCAGATATTGAAGAAATTTTCCCCATAAGATACTGAAGAAAAGCTAGAGATGCATTCCAGGCCCAAACCCAAACTCTCGTATACCATACTCAATCATCTTTTTGAGTTTGAAGGTTGTATGGGAGAGGTAAATGAGGTAGAGGCACATGGGAAAATGGTTGTCAGGTGATGAGGGTGAGACTGGTGACGGGAACGTGGGAGTGGAAGGTGATGTGGCGGGGACCTCCCAAGTGTATCTCCCTGCCTCAGAATCACCTGTATTCAAGCCAGTCAGGACTGCCATCTGCTCCATGTAAGGTAATTAACCATTTGCTTTATAATAAATTTTATGGACTTAAATGGTCATGTAGGTGAAGCAGCACAAGGTTATGAAGGAGTGCATGGGAGATGTGCGTATGGTATAAGGAATGCAGAAGGGGAAAGGATACTTGAGTTTGGGGAGGCAACGGACATGATTGTGTGCAACACATATTTTAGGAAAAGAGACAGTAGGTTAGTTATGTATGAGTCTGGGGGAAATAGCAGTCAGATAGATTATTTTCTGGTTAGGAGGGCCGATAGGAGGTTAGTGAGATATGTTAAAGTTATAGGAAGTGAGGAGTGTGTGCAGCAGCACGAGCTATTGATTTGTGGTATGGTGCATAAAGAACAAGTGATGAAAAAGAGGACTTATGTACCTAGGAGGAAAATATGGAAGCTGAAAAACCAAGTAGTAAGGAATGCCATCTATAGCGACTTGAGGAGAGTGGTGGCTGAACAGGGAGCTGTAGACAGAGGCGTTAATGAACAGTACAGAGCCCTCAAGAACAATTTCTTGAGAGTTACTGATGTAACATGCGGTTGGACAAGAGGACCACCAAGACATAAAGTAACTTGGTGGTGGGATGAGGGTGTAGAAGCTGCAGTTACGGAGAAAAGAAGGCTTTTCCGGGAATGGAAGAAGGGTGGTAGTAAAGAGGAATATTTGGCTGCCAAGCGTAGCGCTAGAAGAGAGGTATACAGGGCAAAGTCTGAGTTACAGAGACTATTACTTGATAACCTAAATCAAGGGGAAAGGAAAAATATATTTAGGGTGGCAGGTCAAATGAAGAGCGATAATCGGGATATTATAGGTGAGCAGTGTGTGAAGAATGATGAAGGAAAGGTAGCTGTGAACAGTGAGGATATTAAAGATGCATGGAGAGAGCATTATAACCGGTTGTTGAATGAGGAGTTTGACTGGGACAGGGAAGGTTTGGAGCCAGCAGACCCAGTGTCTGGGCCTTGGCCTTTAATTGATACTGCTACTGTGAGTGATGAGGGTGGGGAGGGCAGCAAGTGTGTCTGGGTTGACTGCCGGAATGTTGAAGGCCTCAGGCGATATAGGGGTGAGTTTAGTCACTGACCTGATGATTGGCTGAAGAGTGTAATTGTAAATGTGTATAAAGGGAAGGGTGATGCCCTGGAAAGAGGAAATTATAGAGGTATAAAGCTTTTAGATCAGATAATGAAGGCAATGGAGAGAGTTTTGGAAGGTATGATTAGAGAAAGAGTGAATATTGATGAGATGCAGTTTGGGTTTATGCCAGGTAGGGGGACCACTGATGCTACATTCATTGTTCGACAGCTTCAGGAAAAATACATTGGTAGAAGAAAGGATCTTTATTTTGTTTTTGTTGATTTGGAAAAGACCTTTGACAGAGTCCCTAGAGAGCTGGTGAAGTGGACAATGAGAAAGCTTGGCTTGGAGGAGTGGCTGGTTAGGGTGGTTATGGCTATGTATGTGGGTGCTCACACCCAGGTAAGAGTGAATGGAGATTTGAGTGATGAGTTTTCCGTGAATGTTGGTGTGCATCAGGGGTCAGTCTTGAGTCTCATGTTTATCATGGTGCTTGAAGCCCTTTCACATGACTTTAGAAACAGACTCCTGTGGGAGTTGTTGTATGGTGATGATTTGGTGTTGATTGCAGAGAACGAAAGGGAGGCAGAGGAAAGGTTTAGGAGGTGGAGAGATGGTATGGGGCACAAGGGTTTAAGGGTAAATGCAGATAAACAAAAGTGATGATATCTAGGATTGGTGGCGGTACTGTCAAAGACGAGGGAGAGTGGCCATGTGCAGTTTGCTACAAGGGCGTGGGAAGTAATTCCATCTTGTGCGGTGTGTGTGATAAATGGGTGCATAAGAGATGTAGTGATATCAGAAGTGGACTGCGAGATAATGCTGATTTTGTGTGTACGGCGTGTCGGGGTGAGCAGGTGGAGATTGTCAGCCGTGAAAGGATTGAACTTCCTGGTGAATCTCTTGAGTGTGTGGAAGAGTTTTGTTATTTGGGAGACATGTTGTGTGGTGGAGGTGGGGCTGGATGAGGATGGATTTGGACATGTGAAGAGGATGGGGTGAGAAGTGGTTGGAAGAAGTTCAGGGAGCTCTTGCCTCTCCTGACATTGAGAGGACTCTCCCTACGTGCTAAGGGGTCTTTGTATGCAGCATGTGTTAGGAGTGTAATGCTGTATGGTAGTGAAACCTGGGCAGTGAAGGAGGAAGATATTCGCCGGCTCAGACGTACAGAAATGACAATGATTAGGTGGATGTGCAGTGCGTCCCTGCGTCCAAGGCCTGGAGGGGCTGGGTTTACGATGGAAGAGTTGAGAGGTAGGAAGGGACTGGAGTGTATTGGTGTTGTGATGAGGAGAGGTAGATTGAGATTGTTTGGACATGTGAAGAGGATGGGGGATGATAATTGGGTGAGGAAGGTGAGAAGTGTTAATATTGTGGGTGGGGTTATGAGGGGTAGACCGAGAAAGACATGGGACGAGGTCATTAAGTGTGACCTCAGTTTTAACCCCTAAAACGCGGCTGTGTACGCGCGATCCCCCCCCTGTGGCGGGGTTGTAGCGGGGTCTGAGTACCTGTGGAAAAATATTAGCCAAAAATCATAGATTAACCCTAGAGCATTAAAATTTTTATGGCATATATTACTTACATTCAGATATCTCCTGAGCCACATGTTGAGCCTTCGTTGACTACCAAAGGACTTGTGAAGACTTGCAAAGTTGGGTAACAAAGTCTTCACTCTCACACCTCCAGAAACCCGGTTTTCTTTCTACCACAGCCTCAGTCTGTCACAGTACACTTTATACAACAACGTACAGGTTGTTTGGAATCCGTATTTGTAAATAAGAACTGAAAATAAGGCTAAAATGGACGGAGCGCACGGCCGACATGCAGCGCGGTGGCGATCTTCCCGTCAATATTGTCACATTTGCCTTTTCTCGGCAAAAAACACGTATACTCCTTTTTTTTCCATCATAGGACTTCGCAAACGTTTGCCTGTCACTATTACGGTAATAAAAATCAATGTCACTGCCAGTATTGTGGATTGGGACTGAGGAAGACCACCGCGGCGCGAGTTTATTCAGCCTTACGGCAGGCACTTTATTCTCGCTCCTGTCGGCCACTCGCACTTCATTTCTATCGCTCACTTTCACTGTATCTTTTTTTTTTTTTGCCTTATTCATCAGTGTCACTGTCCAGTGTTATAAAAATAATATTTTATACACAAAAAACTTTCACTTTCAGAACATAGAATAGGAAAATATGCTTTTATCTTTTTACACTGGAGTGACTGTCACTCGCAATACTTATATGATTACTATGTACAATTATTTACAACAAAAAACACTGTAACTGTCAGTGCTTTTACAAGTACATACACTAATTTACACTCATCAGGCTGTCACTGTCAGCACGTAAAAGAAAACTAAACAATATTATCACTGTCACTCTCAGTATTTTTCCCAATATTTTTACCCTTATTTTCAAAATCTACTTAGGCTGTGGTAGTCGAAAAAACACGGGTAAGCACAGAGGGGAACTTTGCACTCTTTGCACTGCAAGGAGGTGCGCCTAAAAGTTCTTTCCTGCCTGGTAGTGTGGCTGCACACATGACACCTCCTCAGTGCTTTCCCCCTCTTTGCAGTGGCTGGCAGTGGCTCCAGGCGGTGTCGCTGAAGGTAGGCCATACACTGTAGGCGGTCTGGAGGTGTGTGAGGGTGGCGTTTGGGACCTGTTGAAAGCACCTGGCCATAACGCTGAAGCAGCTGGTAGACACAAGTCTTGGAGAATCTTCTGAGAGAGTAGTTGGCTGGCTTCCTGTTCTTGATTTTATACAGGATGAAGGCGTTCAGCATGCACATGTCAATCAAGTGCAAGAACACCTTCCTGTACCAACGACGATTTTTCCTCAGACAGTCAATCTCTCCAATCATCATATCCGACTTGTCCACCAGCCGCATATTGACGTTATAGTCAATTACAGCATCAGGCTTCATCACAGGCTCGCCAGTCCTTCTGTCGACCTTCCCTGTTGCCAGCATTTCACCCTTGTGTACTGTGGTGAGCATGTTCACGACTCTCTTATCATGCCACCTGATCGCAAGCATCTTGTCAGATTTCTTCAGGTGCACGTCTCCCCGCTTTGACTTTTCAGCCTCTGGGAAGGCAGGGTAATGTGCCCTGTTACTTCTGACAGTGCCACAGGAGCCGACGCCGTGTTCAGAAAGGTACTTGGCGAGTTTTGGAGTTGTATAGTAATTGTCCGTATACAGGACATGATTCTCGCCAAAGTACTTTTCCAAAAGCACTTTCGCCACAGAACCAGAGAATCCAAGGGGGTCAGTCTTATCCAAGTCGACATTGCTGGCGGTGTAGATGACGAAGTCAAGGATGAACCCCGTCTTGCAGTCGCACAGCACGAAAAACTTGATTCCAAAGCGGTGGCGTTTGCTTGGAATGTACTGGACGAACCGAAGACGGCCCCTGAACAATACCAAAGACTCGTCAATCACGACTTTCTTGAAAGGGCACAAGAACCTCGTAAACTTATCTGATCATGTTCAGGATTCCCCTCACTTTCCATAATGGGTCAGTTTGGGAAGGCTCATCATTATTCGCGAAGTGAAGATAAGTCATCAGCTGCCTAAAACGATCGCGGCTCATGTATTTATTGAATATTGGTGTTGGGCACAGCTCGTTGGAACCCCAGTACTCTTCCAACTTATGCTTCCAGTTGTGCGGCATAAGCAACATCAAGGCAATAAATACAAAAAGCTCGCGGATCGTCAAAGGCACCCATGATGCCATCCGCGACGTGGATGGCGTCGCAGCCTCACCTTCTTCTTCGCGAATTGGCGCACATTGCCCCTCGTACCTGTTGGTCTCGGTACAGATGTGCTCCATAACCTCGTCGTCAAGGAAGGCCAACAGGTAGTCAACACATTCACCATCGTCGTCCACAGGGAAGTCAGCCTGAAGTCCACACTCACTTTCGTCAAAGGGCAGATCTTCAGGCACAAAATCTGATCCCTCTGACCACACAAAAGCATCTAAAGTTCCCTGCCTAGGCTGGGAGGTGCTTGGGGCGGCGGGGGGTGAGGCAGGTCGTGTGGGAGTGGGTGAGGCAGGCTGGGCAATAGTAGGTAAGGGAGAGGCTATCCCAGGCCGTGTTGGTGTTGTGGTGGTGGTGGTGGTGGTTGGAGGGAGATTATCGCTTGGGTCAAGGTCACCCGCGGTGGCGTGACTCCTGAGTTGCCTAGTGGGAGTTAGCCTAGGGGACTTAACTTTACTGACACAAACACTAGGCCTACGATAACCTCTCATACGTAACATTGCTCGTCTACTTCCCTTTCTCGGTGGTGATGGAGACTCCGATGACTCAGGAGACAGGACAGCAGACGAGGAGGACGAGAGAAGAGGGCTGGGAGAACGTGGCGGGCTTGCGGTGGTGTGGCGTGGCGTAGTGGACAATGGCGGTGCACTGCTGTCTCCGCTCCTCTTCCTTTTTTCTCCCTTTCCATATTCGAGGCCCCTTTTCACCGGGGCCTTCCCTGTAGAGGTGCTGGGCACAGTCACAGTTTCCTCCGGCACAGAAATCATCACTTCAGGGCCTGAATCAGCACTCGATTGTGTCTCTGATTCAGCCAGGCTAGACAAAACACCCACGTCACTGCCGTAGTCCATAGAGGCTTTCAACAGTTCAGATGCTATGGCCGAGTCACTTAGCCCCTTGGTAGTCACTTGTAAAGTTTTGAAGGGCGTAGAGGTAACAAAACCCTTTTTCGGAGGGCTAGAAGGCACGGAACTAGAAGAGCTAGAGCCTGACATGGTGTCACCGTGGCAGATTTGCGTGGACTGACGCTAATCTGGGGCAAACCGCGCGAAAAAATGACTGTGTGACAACTGGGGAAACAAGCGTTTCCCAATAGCAAAATGTGCTTGCGAGATGACGGCGCAGATTGACACGTATCGGCCATCCGCGCGTTGCCATATCGCACGACGAGGGAGGGCCGCGCATCGGTGCGTCCGTGGGTAAAAAAAATGAGACTTGGCAACAACCGAGGTCAGTAGTACAAAGGTCAAGTGTGCTAAAAGTAGCTCACGGGTGGCAAGACTGATAGACAATACCAGCTTGAGCCTGCTTGCCCGCGGTTATTCAAAATTAACTCAAATCGCAAACGCGACGACCCGCCGTTTTGCCCTTTGGGCCGACCGTCACAAAAGCGACGATCCGCGTTTTAGGGGTTAAGGGACTGAACAGGGAGGCTGCAATGGATCATGCAGCGTGGAGAGCTGCCATTAGGTGGCCAAGGCCGACACATGCAAGCATGTTGGAGCCTTTAAAAAATGAAAACGATCTGTGCTGTATGTGTTTGAAATGTGCCCAATAGTACATCTCTGTGGGTCAAAAAGTGGACTTTGAGGGAGCGGTGCCATCCATATGCTATTTTCCCCGTAAGATATATATGTTGTTCACAGTGAATGACCTCGTCTGCTACCCATAAACTTTTTCACTGTGTGAAGGCACTGTACATTATTCTTGCCTAACCCTTAATTTATCCACCAAATTTAGTTCAGTTGAATCAATAATAATTGAGTAGGCCTTGCCCTGTGGCTTTGACGTTTGATCTATTGTTCTCAGAATTGAATATTTCAGCTTTAGCTGACTCGTAGCACATCCATCAAGTTTAATCCAAATTGAATAGAAACATAGGTATAGGCTCCGACATTTGACCATGCTTTACTTACCCTGAACCTTTTTATAGTTTCAGTTGGATAAAACCAATTGACCTTGCTACATGACCATGATCTTTGACTGATTTTTTTTTTTTTTTTTAATGGGTTGATCCCTTGGCTGATTACCAACCACTTAACCAAGTTTGATCTAAAACAGAACAAGCATTATTTTATTCACACAGATGCACGGGTCATACTTTGAGTTTGTCCTGTGACCATTGGCTGATTGTTCTCAAAATCAGAACCCTTTGTTCTTATCTAACTTTCAACCATTCCACCAAGTTTTTAAGTTTTACTTGACGTTGGACCTATTGTCCATAAAAACAATGGGGCAACTCCTTGGCTGACCCTCAACATTTCTGCCATATTTGGTTAAAATATATAGCCTATATATACAGTATACTCGTGTATATCTATCTGTCTATCTATCTATATATATATATATATGTAAAACCAGATGCTTTAATCTTGTATGGGTCAACCATGAACAAGTTGCTTCCATGTCATCCAGTCCACTGCCATCAGGCTGTCTTTTCTCCAATCCACATACCTCTTTTCGCCATCTCATTCTCAGTCCCCCCTCCCTCCTCCACTTCATTCATATACAGTACACTTCTTATCAGTCTCATCCTCTCCACATAGCCATAGTATCTCGGAGTATTTCTCCTATCACTTTGCCACATGCACATCAACCCCACAATGCTCCTTTACTTCCTTGGTCTGTCTGCCTTTCCACTTAACTCCACATACTCCTTTCAGATAACTCAGTTTTATGACTCACTGATCAAAACAATAATTCTGCACTTTGTATCAATAGTGTGAGTATAAAATATGGAATGCTGCTAAAAGTAACTGCTGCCACTCTTTATACTGCATGATTCACACAGTATATTAGATCAGTGAAAATATAATAATTTGTGAAAGGTAATGAACTGCAGTACCTGTAAAGATAAAAATAATTTTATTCAATATATAACAGACTGGGAAGCACCACAAATTTTATTCGACAGTTTTATCACATCCTGGATACTT
This sequence comes from Coenobita brevimanus, assembly GCF_032717465.1. Lineage (NCBI taxonomy): Eukaryota > Metazoa > Arthropoda > Malacostraca > Decapoda > Coenobitidae > Coenobita > Coenobita brevimanus. The sequence continues at coordinate 2,580,283 of NC_136983.1, read as the reverse complement.
TGTGCCGATTCTTTCCAGATGCCCTTCACAAAATACAGCCTGGACCAAAATGTACCTGAGGTGGACTCTTGAGATCAGCTGAGAACTCTTTATTTTGAAGCCAACGAGTTATTTTAAATCGTGGTACAGTCAATCGCCCGTGCTTCCTCCCAGTTCCATGTTTACAGGCCTCTTACCAAGTTTCTGAGCAATATCTTCAAATTCAGAAATTTGGCTAATTAATTTCTTTTTTACTTGCAGTAGATTCCATCGTACATTGCTTATGAAGATGCCCGTCCACTGAAATACAGTATAAACAAATACAGTGCTGCCACAAATGCTACAGTGACTTATGCCTCTTACAAACGGGCACATCCAGATGATTGTAAAACAGAAATTTGAAACAAATGTGACATCCAGTTGAATATAACACAGTGCTGCCATATGGCTCCAAACTTGAACCTATATAAATGTGGAACTAGGAAGACTGTACATTAACACAGCCAAGGTGACAACATAGCTCTACATGTTTGATACTCAAGGTGACAACATAGCTCTACATGTTTGATACTCATTTCCAACCTATATTGTATAACAGTATATGATAAGTTACGATGATACAAAATGTCATAATTATGAAAAATAAGTGTTTCAGCTGAGTTCAGAGTTTTTCTCTGGTTCCCTGAAGGCTATTGAGATATACCAATTCATTCCAGTACCAAGTATGCCTTCACAGCTTGCACAGGACACATATATTCATACATTAACTGAGTACTGTATAACTGTTAAATATTATGAAGATCATTCAAAACTCTTAAGAGAGAATATTAACAATATTTGACTCTGAGGGTGTATTGCTGACAAGTATAGGAGGCAAAGGCAATCTGGCACCTCTCATTTACCATTACATTTTTGCATCTAGTATATTATATTCCCGTATGCTATTTTTGCAGTTTCAGTATACAAGAGATGAAAATTGCATGTTTTATTCTTCCATGCTACTTTTTGCAGTTTCGATATCCAAGAGATGAAACAGACAAACAAGTTTATTATACATTGTAAGATGGAAAGTAAAAAATAAGTCACCAGTAAGATGGAAAATACATCACTGTAAAAGGAAGATAAGTCACCAATGTAGAGGTGCCAGAATGCTGCCTAACCCAATGTCAAATGGGTGTAGGTATAAACACAAGTCAAGCATCCAGGAGGGAAAGAAGCTGGTGAATGAGGTGCCATTGACCCATCAGTACCAATAAGACATCTCTTTGATACCTTTAAATATATTTTGTTCTGGAAATCCCTGAGACTGAGGACGTTAGAGAACATGTCCTTCAACCCCTTTAGTTTGGTGACATCCATATAAAAAATATATATTTTGGATGTCTGATGATTTTATTTTGCCTACAAATCTTTTTTGGGGAAAATCTATTTATCTCTTCTGCATGACAATCAGATTAGTTAACTCTGCTTACGGTACTCGTGGGCTCAGACACAGTCTCTATCAGCCTTTTCAGTTTGATGATGTCCATATTTTATATCATCAAGACACCAGCCTCATAAAGCAACCACTATTGGGAGCTCAGTAGTCAGGTTATGTAATAATAACAATAGTAGCAGTAGTAGTAGTACTAATACTAGTACCAGTGAAAAGTACAACCTCAAGATACTGTATCCTTGGACTGATGGGTTCAATAAATGGCATTCATATTTAAATCCCCAGCACCCCTCACTCTCAGACGCTCAGCAGGTGGTGCTCTATGCACTACTTGATTATGTGCTACACAACTAGGTAGTTAAGAAGGAAGCCCTGGATTGGAGATAATACATTTCATACTCATTCTTCTTGTGCAGTAGGAATGTTTTAAAAGGAGTGAGCAAAATGGTGATACTCATTTCTAAACTCCTATATCAATGCTCACACTAGGTTTATGTTCCTATATGAATGTTCATACCAGGTTTATGCAAGATACTCAGCGATATATTTGATAGTTGGACAAGATGGTAATAGTCATTCATCATTATAAAGGCTGGGGTGTCCAAGCATTACAATTTTATGAACACGCTGGGATGGTTAAATGTAGGAACTGCCACATAAGCTTTGGAGTCATCAATGGAACTTTAATGAGTGACTTTATCCTAATTTTACTGAAGATGACAAAAAGGAAAAAATCCAAACACGTGACTATAAGGAAAGTTTGACCATACAGTATATTGTTCAGAGGACGACACTGATAAATCATGAAAAACAATCCTTTGGATAAAATTGTCTTTCTTTAGTTTATTCCCTATGTAACTCACGAAAACCTCTCACAATGAAAGGCTGATGTCAAAATTTAACATTTCCACTTAATTTTTCATATTAGTAATGCTGTTTAAGCTTAAAAAAAATGAACATTAAGGTATTACAGGTCCCTTGTGGTCACATAGAATACTGTACTAGGGTTACTTTCATTATTCATGAACAACATTTTCTTCAACTATTAATAACAAATAAACATATTTTGTTAACCATAAAAAAAAAAAAAATGCATGAGACATGCATTTTCAACCAATAACAAATATACCTGACTGTTGTTTTAACCAGTAAAAAATGCATTTGGCTTATACTGTTTTAACCACTAACAACTGCACTTTCCTTTTTTAACCAGCAGTAACAAATGCACCCCTAAGACACTTGTATAAACATACCCCCTACCAAATTACCACCAACCTAGTTGCATAGCCCTGGCCTTCGCTATACTGTATTATGTAGGAGTAAGGTATAACAACCAAGAAAACTATTTCGCACTCACTCATATTTGATTAAACGAGTCCTCAGTCTTACAGTGAGGCTAGATTATATTAGTGCTGGCTACTGATGCTAATATAGTTTGATACTGTGGAAGGACTGAACCTCTGTCTCTGTAATGCAGAGGTTGTGGATGTACAGTAAATACTAAATCATTAACTCATGACCCATTTTCAACAAGTATAATGCAGGGAAACTTCCAGGTTTTGTCTGATATGAATTTTAACCATTTCTATCCAATGATGCATTTTTTTTCTTCTTGCTACCTTCACACAATTTCACTGAACTTAGAGAGAAAAATCAGGCTGTGAAGCAGTGAATTAAGAAATTGTTCCTCAGCAAAATACAAAATCATCAGGAGGTAGCAAGAATAAACTTTAGTAATAAAAACTCCATCATCAAACTGAAAGAGTTAATGAGTTAAAATTGGTGTGGAGAACCAGTCAAAATTTTGGGTCATTCAAAGTGATTCAGTGTCCTTGGCCACAAATCGTTTCAGCTACACTTCTATGAAGTCTTTAAAAGCCACCTACAGTAAGTACTGCACTGGGTTACATCTTTACCTTTGACATATGATGCTATAACAATCTCTCTCTCTCTCTCTTTCATTTATAGGAGGACAATACTGCTTACATCACTCCCTCATCATGAAACCACAAGATCTAAAAAGTGAATGAAATACCTTTAAGTACAACATCAGTGACTGACGCTTTAACCAAAATATCAATAACAAGACTTTTTTCTGCCATAAAACAGTATTTTCATGGGGTCGTGAGGCTTCCCAAAATAACCTCTTCCTTTATTTCTTCATGTTCACGTTGATATTCTCATAGTGTTAATATTAAACAGATATAAATACTTCCAATTTTATGCAAATACTATGCAATATTAAATAGGTATAAATAAAGCATAAGTTAGGATACGAAGGCACAGTAATCCTAAACAAATTGCCAAGAAAGATGTGCTGGGAATCCACATCCATCCACCAGAACTGTCTACGATTTAGGGTCTCTGAAATTCATATTGGGCAAACACAGAAACATTCATGGAAATTATGAAACTTACAGGAAGTTCAACTCTTCCAAGCACAAATTAACAGAAATCTAGGTAGTTTCACATACATATTTCCCTCTTCCCCACCCACCCCAAGCTCCTACCCACCTTGTATATATGATCGAGAAACAGGGTTAGAAACACTGATGATGATGATGTACAGTAGTTCTTTGTGGTTCATATCGGCAATATGTGTGGTTTCAGCAGCATCCCATCATATATACAGGTACACTCCTTTAATTCCTTCAGTACAATGATATCTTTAAATTTTATGCTTCTTGTATCCACATAATTTCACTCAGCTCTGGAGACAGTTTTTGAAATTGATGGGTTATATATGATGTAGTCATTGGTAACCCCTGTCACTATTTGGGTGATGCTGGAGAGGGAAGCCTTCATGTGGTGGCACTGATATAACCGGCTGGCTAAGTTGCCTGGTCCCTCAACTACTTCGCTATCCCCCCCAGAGGAGGATGGTGGACTGTCAGAGAAGGGCAACTTGAGCCTGCAGTCCACCAGATTCAAGTTGCAAGATGCTCTCCTATGCTAAATAAAATCATCTGGTGGCAGGAAAAATACTGTACAATGCATAAAGATGTCCTTGGTCTGAAGGGGTAAAAGTCCAGTCACTCTAACATCCAGTCACTCTAATATCCAGTCAAACACATTATCTATATTCCCAGTAATATCTGAATAAAGTCTAATATTCGTAACCTCTTCAGTACAGTGATGCACTTCTCACTAAATTCTTGCTACATTCAGATAATTTTATTCAGCTTAGGGGTGACTTTTCAAACTGAAAAAGTCTGGTACAGCATTCATTAACTCCTTCATTATGAGAGATCTCACTAGAAGCTGAATAAAAGCATCTATTGGGTGCCTGATTCAGGTGAAAAATACAGCACTGGACTGAAAGGATTAACCTGATGCTGTAACTGCATTATGCATAAGTACAGTAAAGGTTTTAACTTCGCCATGACAGACGCCTTTAATGACTTATTCTTGCTATTACCAGGCAATTTTATTCAACTTTGAAAAGCTCTCTCAATTTGGAAGGTAGGCTATTCCCAACCACTCCAGTTCCAAGTCTTGGGGGGGAAAAAAAAAAATGGAGATAGCAAGAATAAGGTTAAAAGCTGGCATAGTTAAGAAAAGGAGGCTGATACAAACATTATAGTACATAATAATTAATAAAACTTTGATTCTATAAAACAGTGCTAAAAATACAACATACTTATAAGACTAAAACTATCTTCATTCTCATCCATTGCCCGAGTCTCTGAATTGTACTTTAAATACTTTTTGAAAATAAAGTGGGCACATGAGAACAACCATATCTATACATAAATAATGAATATCTGAATCATTTCTTTATCTTTCGCTAACACAAATGCTAACTGTGTGCGTTCATTCTCACACCATAAAAAAATAACATAAATAGTTTGATATGTTATCAGACACGTCAGTATTTTTTAGAAATCTGTATTGACTTTCCTCATGCAACCTACTTTCCTTAGCATACATAAGCTATCTCCATTCTCTCTATGTCTGATTCTCTTTATACCATAATCGCTCCCACCCTACGTGACCATCCAGCCTCATGACATTTACCGATTAACCCTCCTGTAACTCATCTGTTTTAAAACAACGCACAAAAATTATTTATCCTTACGCCTCCCTCTGCCTCACTCAACATTCTCGGTGCTACTTACTTCTGCCACCCTAAGCCCTTTACCTCTTTTTACAAGCATTCATACATACTTTAATCATTGAGGCTTAAGATATGCATTCTTTTCTTTCATTACCATCACTACCCCAAAGCCAGTGATCCAATACTTTTCCTTCTCTGAGAGGTGGCAGAACTGCCCATCCAAGACCCACTCTACATTCTAATAATCCTACCTTGAGATTTCTGCTGATTTTCCATATGTAACCTGCCACTCACTACTTTCCAGGTTTCAGATTTTCATTACTTTTTCTTCCATTTCCCCTCTGCCCTAAAGTCCTGTGCTCTCCTTCTCTGAAAGGTAGCGGAACTGCCCGCCCTGGCCTTTCTCCCCAGCGTCGGCCTCGTATCCCGGATTAATGTTGCCGTTCTGGGTGGTGATGTTGATGCTGCCATTCTGGGCTGAGATCTTCATGTCGTCGTCGTCATCCTGGAAGAATGTGCCAGAGATTTGTTGTTGTTGTTAGCATATCATCACAACCATCCAACTAATCCTGATACTTACCATTACAATCATTCTTCTTTTCATCATCATCATCATCTGCACAATGGAAAGATTTGTAGTCAATCCAGTCAACCCTCCATCATAAGCCACTAATATTCATTAACTCTTCCACTTACATGTAATCCTTTTATCCTTTTTCTTGTCTTCCTCTGTTTATTTTCCCCAAGACAGTAAAACATTATCCAGTAATATCATATAATTTCACCTCATCCATCCATTCTCCCCGACAGTCATCCTCTCCTCCTCCACTGGTGCTGGAGAGGAACATTTTCATGTGGTAGCACCGACATGTCTGGGTGGCTCCACTGCCTGGTTATATAAACATCCCTCACTTCCCTTCTTAGCCCCCAAACGATGATGGTAAACTGCAAGAGATTGGTAACTTCAGCCTGCAGTCAACCGGGTTCACTCCCAGATGAGCCTGACATTGTAACTACTACTACTGGTATTCCTCCACGCTAGGGCAGCACAACCCAATTCCTGCTTAGTATACTCTTCCACTTCATCCTCCCATCCTTTATCTTGGTCTCCCACATCCCCTTCTCCCTAAAGATGCTTAGCTTACTTACAGCAGGATCCTAACAACAGGCTACAAGCCACCTTCATTCACACTCTTCCATTTTATCCTTTCCTCTCCTTCACTTTATTTTCCCCTTGTTTTCATTCCTAGTCTTCTCCTCCTCCTGTCGGGCACTCCGACACACAATTGTTGAAGTCATAATAGTGAAGAGGTAAAGCAAATACTTACAGCAGGTGGACCCTCGAGTTTGACGTTATCATTTCATTCTTATTACTGACAGACTATTTTATTTAGCTTATGGGAGACCAGGTATCTCCTAAACTGCACAGATCTGTCTGGCTGTCACGAGAATAAAAACATCACAGTGAAGAGGTAAGCCAGATACTCACGGCAGGTGGATCCTTAAGTCCCTGAATTCCTGGGATCCACCGCCTGAACCAGAATACAGCAGGTGAGATGCAGCGTGGGTCGATGGTGGACACGTCTGTCATCCCGGTGACTAGCGTGACCAACATACCCACCACGATGACAGTAAAGCACCCCGTTGCCGAGTACCACATGTATGACAGCTTGTACAGCCCCAGTGGCTCACCAGGATCCCTGCCAAACATGGACATCAGTCCATAAACCCACTGATTGCCAATGTGTATTATGAAAGGAAAATACAACTGTGTGTTGATAAGCATGATGATGTTGCTGCTCAACCCTAGTCTGTCTGGCCAAACAGACCCATTGGCTGCATGTACACAACTATTCCTATGGGGTTGTCTCACAGGTTACCCACAGTGTTGATGCTGTGTTTGTGTGTTACTGTGGCATGTGCTGTACAGTGCTGCATTATGTGTGCTATGTTATGTGGGCCCAATCTACAAGCTGGGCACATATTATCTGTGATTCCATCCCACCTAAGTCTAAGCTGACAGCTGAAGAGGACTGGGTAATGTCCTGTTGTAAGTCTAACTAAACGAACTCATCACTTCTATTTAAGGATGCCTCTGAAAGGTGGGTGTCAAGAGGGGGACTTATAATGTTCTGATCAAGTTTCTGTATTGCTCTGCAAAGTGGGTACTGTATGTAAAGTGTTTCTTCAGTGCTTGTGTTGGAATGTCTGGGAGCGGGATGTTGTAAAGAGTCTGATAATGTTTGTGGTGACTGTTTTATGTGCCCAGGTGTGTTGTGTCTGTGTCATGTAATGACAGGGGTACTGCCTACTGGCATTTGCTGCTACATAGAATTGTGTCCTTCTCATATCGAGATAGTCTCTAACAAGGGAGACTTTAGTTCCAGAGTGTAAGAGAACTGTGGGAGTGGTTCTGATGCAGCCAGTCGTTATGCACAGGGCATTGTTCTGTATGGTTTGCAGAGTTGTAGTGAGTAATAGACAGGATGAGAGCCGATGTTGGGGAGGCATAGGACATCATTAATCTAATGTATTGTTTGTAGAGTTAAGGGAGCATGAGATAATGAACAAAAGTAATTTTACATGTTTCACGTGAACTAATACAACTCAAAAATATTCAGTGAAGTTGATTTGTGCATTCAGATAGATATTAAAATATAATTATGCAATACAGTAATAGTAATTATATGCAAATGCAGCACACAATGCAGTGAATTAGTAGTTTTAAATAACGTTCTCCTTACGTGTCAAGTACGGTTGGTGGAGAATTAGTGCCACTCCCTGTAAAACAATTAACTCTAAGCCCCTGGCCACCCTGTTCGGGATACATGGCGTCTGGCAATGAATGAATGAAAAAAAAAAAATAACTTTGCAGAAAATATAAAATAAGCCCTCATGCCCATGAAAATGCATAAATGACTTAACATTTTTTTAATTTGTATTATGTATTTGACCCATTTAGAGGGGAAATGTGCATTCTGACATCTTATTTTGTGGCCAAAAATATCCTTGATTCTTGTAGGCTCTGATGTACAAAGAAAAAAAAAAAATGCCAGTTCGTAAGGGTCTTAAGTTCTATATTGTTGGCAAGTTTATGGTTGGGCAACTGTAGTAATTTATTCTAAGAGCAAAGTATGATTAATTTCAGTTGAGGAAATCACACAAAACTGAAAGTGGTAATACTTGTACTGTTAGCATTTATGGTGGATTAACTCTAATATACTCTAGTCCATCCAATGGTAGCTTATTGTAATCAGAAGAATGAGTCACAGGAGCTGCAGAGTACTGAGTAAGAACTGACTATTTACTTCACTGTATCAACTCACTCTATGACTTCCGGCGCAATGGTGGTGGTTGTGGTGAAGTTGAAACCGTCGCAGCCAGCAATACTTGTTGGCATTCTCTCCTGGACAATCTGCCCATTTGCTTTGGCAATCTGGTGTCCCACACCAATCCAAAACAAGAACACCAGGCTCACGATACCACCAATGAATGCTCCCTGAAACAGAATCACTCAGTCAAACAATCAATATCATAATCTTTGTTTTCATCACCAAACACCCGGCTCATGATGACACCAATGAATGCTCCCTGGTAGCAAAATCAATCAATCAACATCATCAGTACCATCACTATATCATCATCACCACCACCACCACTTTGACCTCTTGTTTCCAATCAATGAGTACAGAAATGAAAATAATTTACTATACACTGGTGGAACTCACAATCCCAATTATTATGAACAGCAGACTTGCAGTGCCTTCAATGAATGCTCCCTAATAACAAATTTAATCAATTAATCTTTCTCCCTAGTAACAAACTTTATCAATTAATCTACATATAATCTTCGTTGTCATTATATGCAGCTGGCCACACATGAACCTTGGACAGCGTGTGTGAAGTGAAGGTCTACCTAATATTTCTGACGTTTTTGCATCAAAGTTACTTGTTCATCCCAACAAATATTTGAAGTATTTTCTGCCATCATTGGCCTCAATACTAACTAGGCATATGGGGTCCCTCCTGTTGTCCTCAAAAACTGCATTTCTGTTCTTACACCCTCCCTAGGTAAATTCTTTCGCCTTTGTCTTTCAACTTGTACCTTTCCTTCCTGCTGGAAGTTTGCTCTCATTCAGCCAGTCCAAAAGAAGGGTGACCATTCCCAACCCTCCAAATATTGCCCAAGTGCTTTAACATCCTGTATTTCAAAAGTTTTTGAGTCTGTTCTTAAACCCCCCCCACCCCCCACCCCCAAATATTAAGCATGTTTGCTTTGCCGATTGTCAGTATGGGTTCCGTCAGGGATGCTTCACTGGCAATCTTCTCACCTACCTTTCAGACTCCTGGTCATCCTCCTTTCGGGACTTTGGCAAAAGCTTCACCACTGCACTTGACATCTCAAAGGCTTTCAATCAAGTCTGGCATAAATCTTTAATTTTCAAATTGCCCTTTTACGGTTTCTATCCTTCTATCTGTGCCTTCATCTCTAGCTTCCTTTCTGGTCATTCTATAGCTGCTTTTGTAGACAGCCACCATTCTTCTCTTAGATCTATTAATAATGGTGTTTCTCAGGGCTCTGTCTTATCACCAACTCTCTTCCATTTATTCATCAGTGACCTAAGCCGTACATCTAACCATATCCACTTATATGCTGATGATTCCACCCTTCACCTTTTTATTCGCTTCCCCCCAGCATCCATCTCAGCAGTTGCTGCAACAAACAAGGGATGAGGCCATGGCACACCTAAAGTCTGACTTGGCTCATATCTCTGACTGGGATACAAGTACTGTATTCTTGTTTTTAATGTGTCAAAAACTCAGTTCTTACACCTGTCAACCCATCAAAATCTTCCACAGGAGTACCCATAAATGTTTAATAATATCTGACTCAATCCTGCATCATCTTTAAAAATACTTGGGGTTTCATCCTTGCTGGATTTATCTTGGAAAGATCATATTACATCTCAAATTTTGCTTCAAAGAGATTAGGTATGCTATGCCAAATCCATACCTTCTTTACCCCTGCAAAGCTATTGACTTTATACACGGGTTTTATTCACCCGTGTAAAGTACAACTTTCGTGTGGGGAGGCTCCCAACGTGCAGCCCTTCTCAATAAGGGGAAGTCAAAGGCTTTTCGTCTCATTAACTCTCCTCGTCTTACTGGCTCCCTTCAACCTCTGTCTATTCACTGCACTTCTGCATCTTTATCTCATTTTCTATTGCTACTTCAGTGGTCACTGCTCCTATGAACTGTCTGCTTGCATCCCTCCACCTCTACGACAAGAGTGAAGCACCTGTCTAGCAACAAACTCTCATCTCTTTTCTGTCCAACTCTCTAATGCACGAGTTAACCGTTATTCCCAGTCCTTCATTTATGCAACAGGTCAACTCTGAAACTGTCTCCCTCTGTCTATATTTCCTACTTCCTATGATCTCCAATCATTCAAATGCTGTGAGTCCAGGCATCTCAAAATGAACGAATCTTGAATTTAGCTCTCCTTAATTATTTTGTTTTTTCTTGGAAGGAACGGTTTGTTGGCTCCTGGCCTGGTTCTTACTTAATGACATAAAAAGGAAAAAAAAAAAAACTCCATGTCAGTCTCACCAATGATTATGCCATGATTGTCAAGTGTGTCAACTGCTAGACCACTGCCACACACTGCTGCTGTCCCAGGTTCATATGTTGCCAACTGTACATATCATCATCATCATCATCATCATCATCATCATCATCATCATCATCCTAACCTCGTTTTCTGATCAGTGGGGATGGAAAATTAAATAGTATATAAATCAATCAGTCAACATTATACTCCTTGTTATCATGGTATCATCATTCATCATATTGCCATAATCATCATCCTCATGACTTCTTTCTTCCAATAACTGTGTGCAGAAATGGAAAAAAAAAAAATAATAATAATACACTACTATATATAAAATATCAGTAAACATCATAATTTTCATCATCACCATCTCATCAAAATAACCATCATCAGCCTGATCTTGGAAATGAAAATAAGATGGTAGAGTGCTGATTCTATAAAATATATATATATATATAGATAGATAGATAGATAGATATTGATATATATATATATAGATATATATATATCATCGCTAGGTAATTTGGGTTCATTACTCCTCTCACTGCTGGGTCTATTTTCATGTAACTGACTGGAATTCTAGCCAAATGCTGTAAAACGTAGCAATTAAAAGAAACGTGAGGCTGTGCATATAAAAAGATATAATTTCAGTCTTCATAAATGCATGAGCATAATAAATAAATAAATAATAATCTGTTGTAATCCTAGTTTTACTGAGTCTATCTTCAAGGAATTGATTTGAACTTCTAGCTACACGCTGTTCAAATGTAGCAATTTAAGAAAGAAAGGTTATTAGAGGCTGTGTTTCAGTATAAGAATTTCAACCCTAGTGAATGCATGTATGTTTTGTTTTCGTTTTCGTTTTTTAAAGGCTCCAACATGCTTGCATGTGTCAGCCTTGGTCACCTAATGGTGGCTCTCCATGCTGCACGATCCATTGCAGCCTCCCTGTTCAGTCCCTTAACCCTGAGGTCACAATGACCTCGTCCCATGTCTTTCTTGGTCTACCCCTCATAACCCCACCCCCAACATTAACACTTCTCACCTACCTCACCCAATTTTTTTTTTTTTTTTTTTTTTTTTTTTTTTTTTTTTTATGTGTCCGACTCTGGGCATAGGCTTCACAGCCTGCTATCAAGGCCCAGCAGTCCTCCTACATACCATACACCTCTACATGTCACCACTTCGGCGCTAACACCCACCGTCCATATTGAATACATGCTAGGGCTGTCTCATACAGGACTGGTGTATTGGTATTAGCGGGGGTATTTTTACGACATGTCGGCGGGTCTTCTGGTAGATCAGTAAAGCCTGATTTAATGAAATTCAAATCCTTAAACTGTTCCCTGCCCCAGCCGGGATTCGAACCTGGGTCCGTAAGGACTGCAGGCCACCTCTCTACCGATTGAGCCACCGCCTCCCCTAAATTATCATCCCCCATCCTCTCCACATGTCCAAACCATCTCAATCTACCTCTCCTCATCACAACACCAATACACTCCAGTCCCATCCTACCTCTCAACTCTTCCATCGTAAACCCAGCCCCTCCAGGCCTTGGACGCAGGGACGCACTGCACATCCACCTAATCATTGTCATTTCTGTATGTCTGAGCTGGCGAATATCTTCCTCCTTCACTGCCCAGGTCTCACTACCATACAGCATTACACTCCTAACACATGCTGCATACAAAGACCCCTTAGCACGTAGGGAGAGTCCTCTCAATGTCAGGAGAGGCAAGAGCTCCCTGAACTTCTTCCAACCACTTCTCACCCTACCCAGCCCCACCTCCAGCACACAACATGTCTCCCAAATAGCAAAACTCTTCCACACACTCAAGAGATTCACCAGCAAGTTCAATCCTTTCACTTCTGACGATCTCCACCTGCTCACCCCGACACGCCGTACACACAAAATCAGCATTATCTCGCAGTCTACCTCTGATACCACTACATCTCTTATGCACCCATTTATCACACACACTGCACAAGATGGAATTACTTCCCACGCCCTTGTGGCAAACTGCACATGGCCACTCTCCCTCGTCTTTGACAGTACCGCCACCAACCCTAGATATCATCACTTTTGTTTTATCTGCATTTACCCTTAAACCCTTGTGCCCCATACCATCTCTCCACTTCCTAAACCTTTCCTCCGCCTCCCTTTCGTTCTCTGCAATCAACACCAAATCATCAGCATACAACAACTCCCACGGGAGTCCGTTTCTAAAGTCACGTGAAAGGGCTTCAAGTACCATGATAAACAACATGGGACTCAAGACTGACCCCTGATGCACACCAACATTCACGGAAAACTCATCACTCAAATCTCCGTTCACTCTTACCTGGGTGTGGGCACCCACATACATAGCCATAACCACCCTAACCAGCCACTCCTCCAAGCCAAGCTTTCTCATTGCCCACTTCACCACCTCTCTAAGGACTCTGTCAAAGGCCTTTTCCAAATCAACAAAAATAAAATAAAGATCCCTTCTCCTACCAATATATTTTTCCTGAAGCTGACGAACAATGAATATAGCATCAGTGATCCCCCTACCTGGCATAAACCCAAACTGCATCTCATCAATATTCACTCTTTCTCTAATCATACCTTCTAAAACTCTCTCCATTACCTTCATTATCTGATCTAGAAGCTTTATACCTCTATAATTTCCTCTTTCCAGGGCATCACCCTTCCCTTTATACACATTTACAATTACACTCTTCAGCCAATCATCTGGGACAACACACTCATAAATAATCCTATTTATCAGGTCAGTGATTAAACTCACCCCCTATATCACCTGAGGCCTTCAACATTTCGGCAGTCAACCCAGACACACCTGCTGCCTTCCCCATCCTCATCCTGTCTATTGCCTCACTCACAGTAGCAGTATCAATCAAAGGCCAAGGGCCAGACACTGGATCTGCTGGCTCCAAACCTTCCCTGTCCCAGTCAAACCCCTCATTCAACAACCGGTTATAATGCTCTCTCCATGCATCTTTAATATCCTCACTATTCACCACTACCCTTTCTTCATCATTCTTCACACACTGCTCACCTATAATATCCCGATTATCCCTCTTCACTTGACCTGCCACCCTAAATATCATATTTTTCCTTTCCCCATGATTTAGGTTATCAAGTAAAAGTCTCTGTGACTCAGACTTTGCCCTGTATACCTCTCTTCTAGCCCTACGCTTGGCAGCCAAATATTCCTCTTTGCTACCACCCTTCTTCCATTCCCGGAAAAGCCTTCTTTTCTTCTTAACTGCAGCTTCTACACCCTCATCCCACCACCAAGTTACTTTATGTCTCGGTGGTCCTCTTGTCCAACCGCATGTTACATCAGTAACTCTCAAGAAATTGTTCTTGAGGGCTCTGTACTGTTCATTAACGCTACTGTCTACAGCTCCCTGTTCAGCCACCACTCTCCTCAACTCGCTACAGAAGGCATCCCTTACTACTTGGTTTTTCAGCTTCCATATTTTCAATAAATAATAAATAACACTAAAAATAATGTGTATACTCACGATATGGTTGGCCCAGGGGAAGAACATGCCGAGGGTAAAGAGCCCCAACAATGGACCGCCCACCATGCCGAAGATACTCAGTGCAGCCTGCAACCATAACCAGTGTCAATGCAACCAAACATATCAATCAATCACTGTCATCATCATTATGTCAAAATCATCACCAGTCATCATCATTATTACCATCATCATCATCATCATCATCATATTATCACCATTATCACTGCCATCACTCACTTTCATCACCATGTCATCATCACTGTCATCTTCAACACAACCATCACCTAATTAATCCAATCCTCCAATGCCCCATGAGGAGTGTAGAAGCCGGGGGCTAGGCAAGTTGGTCCCGACATTTAAGATGCGAGTGACCAGCCTCACTCATCCCTGAGTGGCATTACATGAGCAATAAACTCCAACCACCCCTCAGATATAACTTACACAGGTTCAATCCGACTGGAGTGCCTTAATTACACAATACACCACCAGGTGCCATAGTTTGGTTATATGGTTACCACCCAGCATAGTAAATGGTCTTCTGGTGTACATGAAACCATTTGGCTTGTCACTCAGTGTAGTCACTCAAAGGCAGAAGGAAGAGGAAAGAATGAAGGAGGCAAAGACAGAAGAAGGAGTGTAAAGTCAACCATAGGCAGAAGGAAGAGGAAAGAATGAAGGAAAGAAAGACAGAAGAGGAAGAGAGGAAAAGGCAGACACCCAAAGCAGCACTACATGGAGTGAGTGGATGGTGAGTGCCCCCACTGACCACAAACCTAATTAATCAGTTTAATTAAAACTAACAAACACACACTCCATCTAACTTAAGCTAACATAACCTAATCTAAGTAAACAAACCTAACCCAATCCAATCCAGTCACACCCAACCCAACATGACCTATCTCAACAAACCCAAACCTAACCTAACCCAAGCCAATCTAACCTTCTGTAACTAACTTAACATAACCAACCAGTCTAACAGCCTGCTTCATATCCAATGCAACCCACTCACAGACAGGATGTTGCCCAATTGCTCGGCCACAAACACCAGGCCAAAGGTGAGGAGACCGAAGAAGAGCGAGAGACCACGGGAAGTCCAGGTACTAGCCTCTTCAGACAGGTTGGGGAAGCAGCCAGCCTTCACAAAGTCCTCCAGCACAATGGCAGCCAAGGAATTCATACCAGACGACACAGTGCTGCAGTGAGAAGAATACTTTAGCACCCTTACTATGATGAAAGATGAAGAGGGATGCCTGCACATGGTAGCACCAATATAACTACGTGGAATTAGTTGGAGAAGAACAGGGAGGCTTTAGGAAGGAAAGAGGTTGTGTAGATCAGATATTCATTCTTAGATCTTTAGTGGAAAAGTTTCTAGAGAAGGGAAAAAAGTTGTATGCGGCTTTCATGGATTTGGAGAAAGCATATGACAGGGTGGATAGACATGGATTGTGGAAAGTATTAAGAATATATGGAGTAGATGGGAAGTTGTTGAATGCTGTGAAGAGTATGTATGATGGTGCTAAGGCTGCAGTGTGTGTGGATGGTGAACTAAGTGAATTTTTCTCTTTGAAGGTTGGGTTGAAACAGGAATGTGTCATGTCTCCATGGTTGTTCAACCTGTACATGGATGGGTAATAAAAGAGGTGCAAGGTAGGGTAGTGGATGTTGGAGTGGCCCTGGTGAGAGAGGATAGTGTTTGGAAACTCCCTGTACTGTTGTTTGCAGATGATACTGTGTTGTTGAATGAAGACGAAGGGGAGCTGCAAGGCTTGGTGGATGAGTTTGAGAGAGTGTGTAAGAAACGGAATCTAAAGGTGAATGTAGGGAAGAGTAAAGTGATGGTCTTTGAGAGAGGTGAAGTCAGTGAATGTACAACAAGGTTGGATGGTGAGGAATTGGAAAATGTGAGTACGTTTAAGTACTTGGGTAAATAGTGTGATGAGTAAGGATGGAGGTTTGGAGGGTGAAGTGCCTGAAAGGGTACAGCAGGGAAGAAAGGTTGCTGGTTCTTTGAAAGCTGTGATAAGAAACAGGGAAGTGAGCATGGAAGTGAAAAAGTTACTACATGACAGAATTGTGATACCAACTCTAACGTATGGAAGTGAAGCTTGGACGTTGTTGGAAGGACACAAGTCAAGAGTGAGAGCAGTGGAAATGAGTTATTTAAGAGGAGCCTGTGGAGTCACATGGAGAGACAGGCTGACAAATGAGGATATAAAGGAGCGTTGTGGTGTTGATGTGGATGTGATAGGAAGCGTTATGAGGAACACACTGAGGTGGTTTGGCCATGTGGAGAGGATGGAGGGTGAAAGACTGACGAAGAGAGTGTGTGTGAGTGAGGTGGAGGGGGGAAGAGGGAGCGGGAGGCCGAGGATGAGATGGAGGGATGGGGTGGAGAGTACATGAGAGAGAGGGGTGTGAGTTGGGAGCAGAGCAGTGAAATGGCGGGGGACAGGGCGACGTGGAGGCGCTTTTGTTTGTGGCCACCCCAAACGGGATTGAGGCGTCTAGCAATAGATAGATAGATAGGCTCCACTGCCCAGTTGTACAAACGTCCCTCAGTTCCCTCTATCCCCCAAAAGGTGAATGGTGGACTGTGGGAGAAGGGGAACTTCAGCCCACAGCTCACTGGATTCGTATTTCTGATGAACGTGGGGCTCGAACTACTCTACTACTACTACTATGGTGAAATCTTTCATATTACTGTATTCTTGCTATCAAGATACAATGCACGGGTATAGGTCTGTCTGTCTATCTATCTATCTAGAGCCAGATGCCATAATCCCATAAGGGGTGGCCATTTGTCTTGGGTTGTTTTATGGGGAGGGGCACAAACCCTCTGCCAACTCAGTTGCTGTCATTTAGCGAACACATTTGGGTTGGTTATATGGTTACCACCCAGCGCTGTTAATGATTTCCTGGTTTACAGGAAACCATTAGATTTGTCACTCAATGTAAAGCCACCTGAAACAGAAAGAAGAAGAATAACCAGTCACAGGAAAGATGGGAGAAATAGGACGAGTGGAGTGTGGGCACAGAAAAAAAATAAATAAATAAAGGTGAAAGAAGTAGGTACATTGGGTAAGTGGAATTGTCATCACCTACCATTATTGGTGTAAGTATGGATGAAATCAGGGGTGTAGGGTGAGCAGATCACGTGGAAAAAAATACGAGTATTGTACTGGTTGCCATCACCTGCCACTATGGGTGTAGGTGTGGATGAAATTAGGAGTGTAGGGTGAACAGATCAGGTGGAAAATGTACAAGTATTGTACTGGCTGTGTTTGTAAGTGGGAAAGTCTGTATATATCAAGGAACCTTAGCAGGGTGCAAAGATGCAAATTCACGTGAAAGGACATAGGCCTACTATTGCACCCACTTCAATGTTTGCTCCCAGGTGGGACTGAGCTCAGATCAGGAGACTTTGTAACAAGAATATAATTTCAAAAATATCAGAGTTAATAACAAAAGTATATAGTATAATAAAAGATATATCAAATCAATAACACACAGGAATACAGTATACCAACTACTATAACATGCAAATGTTCGCCAACTCCTGCCAGCATTGTGCACTTCCTGCTACGTTTCTCTTTCTTCCCTAAACATTAGAGAGTATCCTTCCTTGTCTTTTTTTTTTTTTCCCCCACACAAAACTTTTCATGTAACACCTACCACCATCACACCCAGCAGGGAATTGCTTGCAAACTTCTAATCGTGATGGTTCTGTACAAGAGAGCCATACCTGAGTGCTCCAGAGAAAATGCCAGCCACAAAGAGACCAGGAAGACCTCTGAACTCTCCCAGGACATCCATAACGAAGAGCGGGAAGAGCTGGTCTCCCTTGGTGACTGCGCCAGAGCGGATGGGGTCACAATCCGCATAGCGCGCATACACAACCATCCCGCCAAATGCACACGTGATCATCAAGATAAACAGACCCACCATGTTGATATACAGAGCGTTGATGGCCATCTGCTTTGTCTGCACACTCAAGTAACGCTGAACCTGTGGTGAAAAGATCTTACTCTGTTATTTTCTGTCGTGTTGCTCATTACGGAATTTAGTTAGTTCATATCATAAATGTAATTGTTTTTGTTTTGTTGTGTGGTTTTACTGTTATTCTCTGTGACGTTACTCTTTACATCACTTTAGGTCATATTATGTCATGGATGTTGTTTTTGTGTTGTACCGGTATTGTTGTGGCCAAGGTCACCTAGACTTGAACTATATGGACTGCAGGTTAAGTCTCCCCTCTTCCTGCAATCCTCCTCTGTTTCAAGCAGAGAGAGGAAGTTGGCAGACATCTTGAATAACTGGGCAGTTGAATAGCCGTTATACTCTTAATACCCCTTAAAGGTGTCCCTCTCCAGCATTATGTCAGGGTTGTGTTCCAAAATACCACAACTTTTTCCATGAAACTGGTACTATAAATTGGGGGGAACTTCTCAAAATCATTTGTTTGTTCGTTTCAAGATTCCCTGCACCTATAGTGCAGGCCGGGCCGGGCCATACATTAGCCCGGTCAGTGGGGTATGGACTGGTTAAAAAACAGTAAGGGGGGAGGACAGGACCTGGGGATTGCCCAGCTCAAACGTCCTGTCTCCTGACTGGCTTTGTGGTGTGCGTGTTCTCAAAATCAGTTTTATAAATGGTGCAGGAGCTTTGACAGCCAATTTTTCTGCAATTCATTGTGAACTTGATTCAGAAAAAGGGAATCATGAAAGGCCACTTGTTGCACTCGAGCACTTCACACTGTAATTCTCTGTATCACTACTCCCACACTTCTTACCGTAACTTATTACCATTTCTCCCACTACTCACCTATTTCACACTACAACTTAATTATCATTATTCCTATACATCCCACTTAACTCTCAATATCACTACTCTCACACTTCTCATTGTAACTTGGTATCATTACAGAGTAACAATGTGAAGTGATAGATTCACCCCAAGATGACGTAAGGTGATCCAGTATAGTCAAACATGACCTGATATAGTCCAGAATGATATAAAATGGTCATAAGTTATCTAATGTCCCCAAACATGACCTAACAGCGCAAAATACGAAATGACAATATGAAAGTGCATGACCTCGTATGTCCCCCAAATGTGACCCTAATGTACCCTGATGCAGCCTCAGCATGTGGCCACACAAGCTATATTGCTGCAGTGGAGTATTTTATGCTTCTTCCACATGATGATGTTTATCTGAGGGAAGTCCGAGATGTCTGTTATTTCACCAGCTATCTAGAGTAACCATTTCCCTGGTTTGGTACACTCAGAAATTATATCCGGGCTAGTCCAGCAGTCAAGTGGTAAGAAATCCTGTATCTACACCTGGCTGATCCCACAGAGGTACCAAGAATAGTATGAAGATGTCTTCGAAGAAAAGAAATAAACAAGACTGGACCTATGCCCAATTTAACCTTACCACAATCTATTACCGTATAACCCCAACATGACCATAAGTGACCACAGTGTGACCTGACATGACTCACAACCTATAATGATCCCCATATAAATGGCCCAATAAAACCTCTAACCCCAATGCGACTATAAATAACCTCAGTCTCACCTGATATGACCCAATGATATGCCCCAACTTGACAATATGACCTAACCTGATACCAGTGACTTACCATGCCACCTGGCCAGGCTGAGATGTGGGCATCATATAGCCCTTTTGAGTTATCAGATGAGGCTGGATGACTCCGTTGCTGACACCTGTCCAGGATGCAACTCAGCATTCCATACTATTAACCCCTTAACCGCGGGTGTCATTCCAGAATGACGGCGACAAAACTGGACCAAACCGCGGGTGGCATTCTGGAATGATCGTGAATATTTTGAACACCGCGCGTTTTCCCGGCGCGCAAATATTCTCACGCAAGAGTAGCTGTCGAGTTCTTTCACGCCAGCCATCCCACACCTCCCTCCTCCAACCCCGAGGGGACCCCCCCCACCCCTGTCCTAACCCGCGTCAGTCAGTATCTGTCCAGCTCTGTGCGTGATAATGGCGCTCCGTCCCGACTCATCGTCGCTCGCTTCCTCCTCTACAATGTTTAGTGCTAGTGTTCCCTCTACCTCTACACCGGTAAAGGAACTGCCGACGGCGAGGCAGAAGGGGTTGAGCACTCCTGAAATTAGAACTGAGCTGGACAAAACAGTAAGTACTACTCTTGATTGTGGCAGTGAAAGTGACACACTCACAGCAAGCAGTGATGATTTGGCAGTGATTGGTGGTGAACCATTTTCCATTGATAGTGACAGTGATGAAAGTGATCGTGTTGATTCCCCCCCCCACCCCCAACTTACTCTGGGAAAGGAAAGGCTCCTATGGGCAAATCTGGTATTGCACGTGGGAAGGGAGTGAAGCGCAGGCTCACGTCTCCCACACCAGGCCCTAGTACGCATTTCCCATCAATTTCCCGTTCCACTAGCCCAATTGCCCTCACATCATCATCATCATCATCTGTCGTGCCCTCTCCTCAGTCTACATCATCTGAGGAGTACGAATTACCAAAGCCTGCAAAGCGAGGGAAGGCAGGCCGTGCAGGCCGTGCAGGCAGGCCTAGAACAAAGGGGATGCGTGGCAGTTGGAGGGCAAAGCTGGGCGATAAGCGAGGCGATAAGCGAGGTGATAAGCGGGGTAGAAAGGGTCAAGTTTCACCACGCACCAGGTCAGAAACCCCCCGCCTGCCCCCGCTCAGTTCCCTCACCCGCGCCACCCCCCCACTCACCGCCCCCGCACTCACCCCCTCCCCGTTGCCTCCTGCCTCACCCACCTCCCGCTTGCCTCCTGCCTCACCTCCTGCCTCACCCATTGCCTCTACATCAGCTCCTTCTCACGGGGAAACGAGTGGAATGCAACCTGCCCCTGCCACTGAACCACGCACAGGGCAAGTTGATGCATTTGTTTGGACTGACGGTGGAGATTTCCAGCCACACAATCCACCGTTTGATATGACAAATGCTGGAATACAGCCTGCCTTCCCATGCAACGCAGGTGATGAGTTTGTTGATTACTTCCTGGCCTTCCTTGATGATGAAATTGGGCAGCATGTCAGCGATGAGACCAATAGGTATGCAACTCAGTGTGCAGCACAAGGGCTGGGACCTATTGGCTCGCCAAAGCAAGTGTCGTGGTTGCCTGTCGGGATCAGAGAGCTGTATGTTTTTTTTGCACTCATGTTTTTGATGCCCCATATAAAGAGACATGAGTTGGAGGAGTACTGGCTCGTGGATGACATAACTACTATCCCCATATTCGGGAAGTATATGTCACGGGATCGGTTCCGACAGCTGCTTGGATACCTGCACTTCGCTGATAATGACAACCCGTCCCAAACTGACCCTTTGTGGAAAGTAAGGGATTTCCTCAACAAGATTAGGGATCGATTTATGCGATTTTTCAGGCCTATGCAGAAAGTCGTCATAGACGAGTCCCTGGTATTGTTCAGAGGACGTCTCAAATTCAGGCAGTACATCCCCAGCAAACGCCACCGCTTTGGGATAAAGTTCTTTGTGCTGTGTGACTGTGAGACGGGGTATATAATGGATTTTGTCATTTACTCTGCTAGCACAATGGATGTGAACAGGAAAGACCCCCTTGGCTTCTCTGGCTCCGTTGTAAAAGTGCTGATGGAGAGGTATTTTGGTGGTAATCATGTGCTGTACACAGACAATTATTACACAGCACCGAAACTCTCCAAATACCTTGCTGAACACGGCATTGGCACTGTTGGCACTGTACGGAGCTATAGGAAAGAGTGGCCTAGTTTCCCGAAGCATCATCATCATCCAGGGGAGATGTTCACCTGAAGAAGTCAGACAAGCTTCTTGCGATCAGGTGGCATGACAAGAAGGTTGTCAATATGATCAGCACCATCCACAAGGGGGAAATGAAGAGAACTGGGAAGGTCAGCTACAGGACGGGAGAGCCAATCATGAAGCCTGATGCCGTCATTGATTATAATGTAAATATGAGACTCGTTGATAAGTCTGATATGATGATTGGCGAAATAGACTGTCTCAGGAGAAACACCCGATGGTACAGGAAGGCTTGCCTGCACATGCTCGATATGTGCATGCTCAATGCCTTCATTCTTTACAAGACACAAGTCGGGGGCATAAGGCAACCATCACTGAGACAGTTTTCCAAGACTGTCGTGCAGCAGCTACTTGAACGATTTGGTCAGGTGACGGCATTGATCCCGAGGCGACACTCTGACACACAACCTGACCGTCTTGAGTGCCGCAATTACATGAGCCGGCACCAGCTTGTGAAATTGCCTCCTAAAGCAGGCGGCAGGTTGTCACAGGGCCGCTGCAGAGTATGTTCAACCACCACACGAAGGCCTACGACGAGAAAAATGAGCACACACCAGTGCCTTGAATGCCAAGTCGCTCTATGTGTAACTCCGTGCTTTGCCGAGTACCACTCTCTGAGTAAATACTGAAAGTGACAGTGATATATAGTGATGCGACAGTGACGTGCTTTGCCAATAATTGTATAATGGATAATGTAGTAATAAGGGATATTTTGCCTAGAAAATAAAGGAAATATTGGCCAGTATAATAAGTGATATTGTAATAAGAGAATCTGCGGCACTTGTGGAATTCTGCGGCACTTATGTAATTCTGTGATGCGCCAGTGATGCAATATAGTAATAAGTGCATTGTAAATATAATGTACATTGCCCATATTATATGTAAAATAATATTAGAAGTTAGAAAGAATGAAAAGATCGCAGGAAACGTCAGTGAGCGGGTGCCGCCGCAGTGAAGTGAGGCGCAGCCGCAGTGAAGAGCGGGCGCAGCCGCAGGGAAGTGCCTTTTACCTACCTCAGTGAACACAGAGTGGGTGTTTATCATATGTACAGTGTTCATATATGTTTATATTACTATTATGAGAGAGTGGTTGGCATTTGGTACTGGTGTGTGGGGCGTAAAATAGTTATTTCACACCCCTCACTTCTAACGGCTCTCCCCGTCCCGTGAAAGTCAACGAAGTCATGAAACCTACATCAACGGAAAGCTGAAGGTTTGTACTTTCTAATGGTACCTTATTTTTTTCTCTAGCTTTATTCTGTGCAGAGTTATTAAGGTTTAAAGGTTTGTTTACATTTGGCTGAAACCCCCACGGGAGAGGACAGTCAGACCAAAACAATACCCGCGGTTAAGGGGTTAAGCACATTATGGAAGACTGCATTGCACACAATCTGCGCCAACAACACAACATACACTCTTGAGAGCTCTGTGGGAAAGCCCGGTCTTGGCTGTGGGCTTCCTTTGGGACTCAGGGCTGTTCGGCCAGATTGCTTAGGAAATAGCTACTACTACTACCAAGAACTCAATCTAATATACTCCAGCATCACTTAATGTAACCTGATTTAATTCTCATGCAACCTGAGATAACTCCATGATCCAATAAGCCTCTAATATGACATAATTTGATCCCAGGTGAAGTCAGTGAATGTACAGTGAGGTTGGAATAGGAGGAAATGGAAAATGTGAGTGCTTTTAAGTAGGCTACTTGGGTAGTGTGATGAGTAAGGATGGAAGTTTAGAGGGTAAAGTGCTTGAAAGGGTACAACAAGGAAGAAAGGTTGCTGGTTCCTTGAAAGCAGTGATAAGAAACAGGGACGTAAGCATGGAAGTGAAAAAGTTACTACATGACAGTATTGTGATACCAACTCTAACGTATGGAAGTGAAGCTTGGACCTTGTTGGAGGGACAGAAGTCAAGAGTGAAAGCTGTGGAAATGAGTTATTTGAGAGAAGCATGTGGAGTCACATGGACAGACAGATTGACAAATGAGGAGGTGAAGGATCGTTGTGGTGTGGATGCAGATGTGACAGGAAGCGTTAGTAAAAACACACCGAGGTGGTTTGGTCATGTGGAGAGGATGGAGCATGCAAGACTAACGAGGAGAGTGTATGTGAGTGAGGTGGAGGCCAAAGATGAGATGGTGGGATGGAGTGGAGAGGTATATGAGAAAGGGAGGTGTGAGCCTGGAGCAGGGCAGTGAAATGGCAGGGGACAGGGCGACATGGAGGCAATTTGTTTGTGCCACCCCTTACAAGACTGGGGTGTCTGGCAATAGATAGACAGTAATAACCAGATATGATCCCATGATCTAATATACCCTAACATGACCTTACGACCTAATCTGATCCCAATACGACCTGATATGGCCCCATGATGCCCATACCATCCTCTACCATGACCCAATAGGTCCTAAACTACTTCCACTATGACGATATGACCCCAGGGCCTTTGTAACCCCCATTGTAGCCAAATACAACTTCAGCATGACCTAACATGACTACAACAGGCTGCAACCCCCTGAATCCACGTGACATTCTTTATACTCTTCATACCAGAAGACTCTGCTCAATTTAGGAACTTCTTCTCATACTGAAAGGGCTTAGGCTATATCTAACACCTCCAATCCAAAAAGTCTATCCTGAGCTAAACAAAGGTGTCAGAAGATGGCAAAAATATATGGAAAAAAAAATGTTCACAGGCTCCAAGGGTTTATTATGGCTACTTCTAACTCTTGTAGTTCGAAATGTCTACCCTAATCTGGAGAAATCCTCAAGAGATGGCAAGAAATAATTAAAAAAAAAAAAAAAAAAAAAAATGTCCCCAGGCTCCACAGGTTAACAGTCAATGACCTGTGCCGAGCTGACCAGATAGTCAGTGACCCAGGATGTGGCAAGAATGGTGGAGGCAGTGGCCGAGTCTGTAGAAAGGTGGTCTACTGACCCAGTGGACGTGGGTCTGAATCCCAGCTGGGGCTAGGAACAGTTTAAGTATTTGAATTTCATTAAAGCAGATTTTACTGAACTACCATAAAACCCACCAACATGCTATGAAAAACGCCCCTGCTAATACCAATGCACCAGTCCTGTATGAGACAGCCCTAGCACTTATTCAATATGGCTGGTGAGTGTTAGTACCAAAGTAGTGACATTTAGAGGTGTACGGTTCATGGGAGGACTGCTGGGCCCCAGGGAACTGCCTGTTAAGCTTATGCTCAGAAGAAAAAAAAAAAAAAAATCAGGCTCTTTAAGTTAACATTCACTAACCTGTGCCTGGTTGACCCCATAGATAGTGATCCAGGTGAAGTATCCGCCGACGATCAGTGTCCAGAAAGTGTGTCGCGTGGCAGGATTGGGGTCAAAGTCAATAAGGACTGCACGTCCGCTCTCAACATTCTTCTGCCACACCTCCGCGAAGCCGCCAGTGTCTAGTGTCCCTTTGATGATCACAAACATCATGCTGGCATACATGATCACTGTCTGCGGGGATGGGGTAGGTTACATTGTGGAGAGAATGCTTAGGTCAGGTCAGGTTATACCCATGTCTCATATCCTGTTATTTTTAATTTTTTTTTTTCATATCCCATTATCATCCCACCATCATTTCTTATTCATCATCAGCTCTCATATTCCACTATCATCTTTCATATTCCATTATCATCTCTAATACTCCATTTCCATCTCATATTCCATTATCATCTCTCTTATTCAATAATTATCATGTCTCCCAATCCCATCAGTATATTTCCTACTCGGTATTAACTTACCTGCAGTGCATCGGTCCACAGCACAGCCTTCATGCCCCCGAGGGTGGTGTAGAAGATGCACACAAAGCAGATAAGAGAGACAGACACGTAGACGTTGAACCCAGTTACCTGAGCCAAGGCTAGAGCCGGGGCGTATACCACGATGGCCATGTAAAGGGACATCTGAGGGTGGTGATAATAATAATAATATTAATAACAATAATAATAATTAAATGAACTCGAGGAGTGCATACCTCCACCATAGTCATTGCCATTAAAAAGGATTCGGAACTGCCCAAAAATTTAATCAATTCTTTCTTGGTCCATGGCCCACCTTTCCACAAAATTTCATTGAAATTCATTGATAGCTTTTTGGAGATATTGTGCTGGATACTCCAGAACTGGATCTGGCCCAGAATTGCATCATTCCTTCCTTGGCCCATGGCCCACCCTTCCACAAAATTTAATATAAATCCATTCATTACTTTTTGAGTAAAGTTGCTAACAGACAAACAAACCAATGCCGGCAAAAACATAACCTCCTTGGCCGAGACAATAATATGAGGGGTCGCGCGACGTAAGGTGTTCTCACACCAGATCATAAAATGTCAGAAGACGGGTTCAAACTTCTGCAATATTCTCGCAACTTTTTTCATTTTGATGGCAGAACTTTCATTTTCTTTCTAGGAAAGGTTTTTGAGTGTAGATTGTGATTCTTATAATATTTTGGCCATATCCATGAATATAATAAATATATATATATATATATATATATATATATATATATATATATATATATATATTGCTGAACTTTCAACCCATTTTCTGGCAAAACTTGATTGATTAAGCAAAAAACATTGTTTAGAATGAAGATAAATACCATTAAACAATATGAATGTGCTATGACCCCCAAAAGAGGTCATACGGGTTGAAAAAAAGAAAAGAAAAATAGCTACAATCAATCCAACTCCCAACTTTCCACCCCCTCTCCTCTCATGTCTGTCTGTTTGTCTGTTGGGCTCCCTATGTCTGTATGTATATATTGCTCTTATCAGTGAAGGTGAATAATGTAACAGCAGAAAAGTAGCAAAAAACTATTATCATCAGAGTAATGATGGAAAAAAAAAATCTTAGTACACTCACCAAACAACAGAGATTAGTATCTGAGGGTCACAGTAGAGGTAATCCAAACACCGTTGTCCATTGTCAGGCCACAGTTGTAAATGAAGGAGGCATAGGTGAGAAGAAGCTTTTTCTTTTTTCTTTTTTTGACAAAGATGAAGGGACCAAAGGCCAGGAGCCTGCAAATTGTCCCCTCCAAGAAAAAAAAAATGATAACAGAGCCAAATTAGTTCATTTTGAGATGCCTGGACACACTGAGTTTGAGAGACTGGTGATCATAGGCAGTAGGATATACAGACAGAGGGAGACAGTTCCAGAGTTGACCTTTGCATACAAGAAGGACTGGAGATCATAGGCAGTAGGAAATACAGAGAGCGAGAGTTCCAGACCTGACCTGTTGCATACAAGAAGGACTAGAGATCACAGGCAGTAGGAAATACAGACAGAAGGGAGCCAGTTCCAGAGTTGACCTGTTGCACACAAGGAGAACTGGGAGTAACGGTTAACTCTTGCATTAGTTAGAATCCAGTGCAACAAACAGCTGGCACATAGTCCAGAGTGTCGTTGTCAGGGTCATGCTCTGGCTCTGACTCCTCACCAGCATGTTGATGCCTCCCTTGTGCCTGCCTCAGTCCCTTACGGTCAAGGAGACTGTTGAGCCACATTTGGGCCTCTGACTCAAGAAAGCAGAGGAGGCTTCTGAGGTCGTTGAACTTCTGTGGTGTCAGAAGTTGCTCATGGGTACTTAGGCATCAGTGCCACACTGGACTAGTCAAACCTCACCTATGCATACTGTACTTTGCCCCTCCTTTCATCACTCGCACCTTGGTGATGTTGGCTGGAGTGCCATCACGGGTGTAGTCATTCTTGATGTACCAGCCCACCTGAAAGGCGATGTTAGCCACCTGCTGGCAGGCCAGGGAGAAGCCAACTGTCTGACGGTTTGCAATGTGGTTCATCAGGGCTTTAACTGACGTCCAAAATGTCCTTCTGTTTCATGGCCACAACAGGGAACTGCCTTTTGATGGAGGAAGCTGTAACACTTTTGGTGCTAGAGATGTACATAGCAAAGTGGACCTCCTCCTCAATCAGGCCAAATATTAGATCACGGGGCAGGAACGAGTGACCAGACTTCATAGACACGAACTTAACCCTGAACAGACGCCTGGCACGCACTTGCTGCATGGCGATAGTGATGTTTTTGTTCTGGCCCCCACAGTTGTCACAGAACACACAAAGATTGGTGAAATCCTGCTGTTGCTGGCTGATCTTTATCTGAAGCCACTTGAGCACACAGCTAGCTACCTCGTCTGAGCCACGCCCCCCTGCCACATTGTCCCATTCAGATATAGTGGCCTCCTCCTCGTTGATGTCATAAATGCAGAAGTTGTAGACCCACAACTTCTACTCAGAGTATGCCGCACCAGCTTGCAGAAATGGGCAGGGAAGCATTTGCTACAGGTCTATATGGTTACTATCTTGACACTGGCAGTGTCACTAGATGGTGCCGTCTGCACTGCCTGATGCAGGAGATCTCGAGGCACTTGAGCAGCAACTTTGTGTACAGTCAGTTGGTTTTGAACGTTGGCAATATCAAAACCAGCATCCTTCTGGTTTTTATCTCATGAAAAAGCTTCTCATATATTGAACAAACATCTGTCTTTGGTGGCTGGAAGACGATGATGTAACCTTGTGTGAACACCGTTCTATAAAAGTGCTCTGACACCTTGTACTGATCAGTACTGTTCTGGCTAATCCACGTCAGGTACTTGACACAGAGCTTGGTGATGCTGTTGCAAGCCTCCAGGAAATGTCGGTGAGGGGATGTGGCACGGGTGTAGTGACTTGCAGTAACAAGTAACCCTTGGAAGTGCTTGTGCACAAGTTCCAGGTATGCCCTGTGATCGTATGTGGAAAGGAACTGTCCTTGTTTGTTAGGCACTGGGGTCCCATTGGGTGACTCATGGTGCTTTTGCAGAAGAATGGCCATGTTCTTCTTGCCCAGCCCATGGATGGATACGAAGGCAGGGCGGCACACTTTGATCTCCCGATGCTCCACTTTTACGTAATACACAATGTGGACTGGCCTGAGGCTCACATCCACATGTGTGCCCTTCCTCTTGACTGCCTCATCACGTTCCAGGCTTAGAAGGTAGGCATTCTGGGCACTGTAACTGCAAATTGCCCAGAAACAGGTAAAAAATATTGTCTATTGCTTCTCTGCCTATCTTTTCAAAGCAGCCATCACGGCATGGGGGACCAAATTTGCGTGCTTCCACAACTTTTTTTGTGCTGTAACTAACACATTCCTGCCCCATACTATACTTCTGCTTAGACACATTTTCCCCCCACTTTTCTGGCTGCCTTATACAACACGACCCTTTTTTCCTATGTGGGTAGCAGGAACATGTTTGTGACAACGACCAGTTGCACCATCATTGCGACCATCAACTCCACAGCCAGCGCAGCAGCAGCTGAACCTTTACCCACATCACCACATCCAGCACTTGCAACACTAACACAACTATCACCATCACTTCGAACACTTATCACGATTAATAGAATCATTTCCAATATCATCATCACTAAGGCTGTTATCAGGGTCATCAATACTATCACCACTAACATGGCTATTTTCCTTAGAAGATATCACTGCGCCATTTACCACTATTGCTATAAAACTTCACCATAAAACCACTGTTTTCACTAATTCCTGAGTGGCCAGGAACACTTTCATCACTATCACCTGCACGACGGGACATTGTTACCCCAGTAATCACACATGAAACTCTGTAAAAGTTGCAAAAGATGGCCATAAAATGGTGAGAATTCCCTTTTGCGTGCTACGAACACAGCACAATGGTTGGGACTGACGAATGGCGTGGCAAATACTCCTGCTAAGCACACCGCCACGTACAGCTTGCCAATCAGTAAACAGCCCGGCTACGTTCTCATTGGATGCAACCAATGGGAGGGTAAATGGTTAGGCCTGTGATATGGAACTAGAATTTCAGGGGCGTGAATAATGTGTTGATGACTGTGTGGCCCACTTACCTAGGCAATGTACCACTGACGGTTCTCCCATTCTTGTACTCTTTCTTTCTTTTCTTTCTCTGTTTCACTTTTAGGTGACAAAGAGAAGTCAGGATGATGATGATATTGATGATTTATCATCACCATCATAAATATTCCAAACCTATTTCCCTTTAACCCCTTCGCGCACCATAAGTTTTATGTTTGTGTGACATGATCAGAGAAAATGCTGCAAGGGCATCCTGGACTCACGCATAATCAAAAACATTCCCATGAACTTTATTTGTCCCAGAAATTGGTTATATTTGTATAGATTGTGTACCATCATTTTTGCCGATGTTTACACTATAGGGTAAGCTAATAAAAGCACACAAAACTGATGAGTGAATGTACAGTGAAAAGTACCAAAATGCAGTGAGAATGTGTTTCCACCGTGAAAATAAATTCCAAACACCCTACCACAATATTTTGCCCGCACCATGCAAGAGCTAAGCATATATCTACACACAGAAATTCACAAGTTTTCATGTGGTGTCTTCAGAATTAGTGGTAGGTGGTGGCAACCATCATCCACTTACTTGTAGTGCTGCCTACTTCTTCCTTAGCCTTTATCATTGGTTTTCTGTGCCTGCCCTTCTCTCTTCCTATTACTCCCATCTTTTCTGTCACTTCTTATTGCTTTTCTTTCCTATATAGGTGGCTTTACATTGAGTGACAAGCCAAATGGTTTCTTGTAAACCAAGAAACCATTTACAATGCTGGATGGTAATGAACCAAACCATACATGCTCCCTACGTGTCAACAAGTGGGTTGGTGGAGGGTTAGTGCCCCTCTCCGTAAAATCAATTGCCAAAAATCGTAAGCAAGCACCCTCCTCTCTCCACTGAAAGCCAAGAGAAAACAGACTGTTTGAGTGTGTTAGCCTTGAAATAGACACCCTCCCTTATGATGCAGCAAAGATTGACACACTTCATGATAAAAAATTTTGATGAATATTTTTGTCCAAAACTGCCTAATCGGCATCCCTTCAGACCAACACTAACAAGAGCATCATAGTGCATCATTGGTTCCTCTTCAGCTTAACACCACTCCGACTCATTTCGCATCATTGTGCGCGAGGGGGTTAATACATGGGAAGGGAGGGATACTGAAACAGGAACATGACAGCACAAAATGTTAAGAATTATTGACATGGTGTTCTTAGAAAGATACTTTCCTAAGTATTTTTTAATACCTTGTACCCTTTATTTATATATATTTCCTCAAACGTTTCAATTCTCTCTCTCTCTCCTGATCCTTACCTGCACGATGAACACAAAGGATCCAAGCCATCGCACAGAACGGTGGAATCTCCTCTCCAGGTACTCATAAGCCGAGGTGATCTGCATGGAAGAGAGTGAGTGGCAGGTTAAAAGTGTCCATCACCAGTTACCACGACCTTTGTGCTGACATTCCACGCATATTTCCGTATTATAAGGCCTTTCTGATACTGTGAGCTAAGTTTTCTCTCCTAATGTATTTACACTTACATTATTTAACCTTAATCTGTCCCTAACCTCTAACCTATCTATCTCTAGCCTGACGCCCTAATCCCGCAAAGGGTGGCTGCAGACAAAACGCCTCCAAGTCTCTCTGTCACCCACCATTTGCCTACCCTCCCCCCAACTCACCCCCCCCCTTCCTCATATACCTCTCAACTCCATCCCTCCACCTCATCCTCGGTCTTCCCCTCCCTCCACCTCACCTACATACACCCTCTTAGTCAGTCTTTCATTCTCCATTCTCTCCTCATGTCCAAATCACCTGAGTGTATTTCTCCTAATCTTCTGAACCACATCCACTTCCACCCCACAACGTTCCCTCACTTCATTCGTCAACCTGTCCCTCCATGTCACTCCACATGCTCAAGTAACTCATTTCCACTGCTCTCACTCTAACCTAATGTAGGTAAAGTAGCCTAACCTCACAACCTAACCTAACCCAAGTAAACCTCATCGAACTTATCTAATCTGACCTACATAGTTTTATCTCATCTAACCTCATATCACCTAACCTAACCTAGCTTTATCTCATCTCATCTCATCTCACCATACTTAATATCACCTAACCTAACCTAGCTTTATCTCATCTCATCTCACCTCACATCACCTTACATAACCTACTTTTATCTCGTCTCACTTCACATCACCTAACCTAACACAGCTTTATCTCATCTCACTTCACATCACCTAACCTAACAAATTTATCTCATCTCACCTCATATCACCTAACCTAACCTAGACTTTATCTCATCTCACCTCACATCACCTACTCTAACCTAGCCTACCCTAAACCTGACAACCTAAAGTACATAATCTAACCTAATGTGACCTAAATTGACCTCACCTGGCCTAGTTTAATCTTGACAACCTATCATAATGGCCCTGTTTGAAAAGAAAACTTGTTCAGATAGCCTACAATACGAAAATTTGCGACCCTCACACACGCCCCAGAACAACCCGTGATACGCCACTAAGACCTCAGTGTGTCTACGAATACAAGCTGGCTCTAAGCGTTTCAGCAGTCTTTTCATTACTGTGGATTCCTATAGGCATATTATTCTGGCTAGCAGATTTTGTGTAAATGAGAGAAAGAGTACGCTGATTACATATAAGTCTGGGGGTAACAGTATGCAAATTGATTATTTTCTGGTCGGGAGGACTGAGGTTTGTGATGGATGTTGAAGTTATTGGGAGTGAATACTGCGTACAGCAACAAAAATTACTGATATGTGACATGGTGCTGAAGGAGCATGTGATGAGGAAGAGGACCTATGCACCCAGGAGGACAAGACAGAAGTTCAAAAAACAAGCAGTAAGAGATGTCTTTTATAGAGAGATGAGCAGAGTGGTGGCTGAACAGGGAGCTGTAGACAAAAATGTTAATGAGCAGTACAGAGCTCTTAAGAGATACTGATTTAGTGTGTGGATGGACAAGTGAGAAAAAAAAAGTTTTCCAGGAACGGAAAAATGATGGTAACATAGAGGAGTACTCAGTCACCAAGCACGAGGACAGAAAAGAGTATACAGGGCAAAATCTAAGTCTCAGACTGTTACTGGATAACCTAAATATTGTGGTGCTGAAAGAAATAATATGGTATTTAAGGTAGCATACCAGATGAAGAGGGAAAATAGGGATATCATAGGTGAGCAGTGTGTGATGAATGATGAGGCAAAGATGAAGAGTGAGGATATTAAAGATGCTTGGAGAAAGTACAATAACTGGTTGCTCAATGAGGAATCTGACTGGAACAAGGAAGGTCTGGAGTCAGCGGATTCAGTATGTGGCCCGTGGCCTTTGATGTTGAAATGTGAGTAGGTCAATAGGCAGATTGTAGTTGGGGAAGGTGGCTGGTGTGTCTGGGTTGACTGCTGAAATGCTGAAGGCCTTAGGAGATATAGGAATGGGTTTGGTTATTGATTTGATAAATCGGTTACATATGAATATGTTTTACTAGATTATTTCTTAAGAGTGTAATTATAAATGAGAATATGGGGAAGGGTGATGCTCTGGAAAAAGAAAATTATAACTCTTGGTCCAGATAATGAAGGTAATGGAGAGAGTTCTCGAAGGTTAAGGGAAAGAGTTTATACTGATGAGATGCAGTTTGGGCTCATGCCAGGAATGGGATCACTGATGCCATATTCACTGTCTGACTGCTTCAGGAAAACATACCAGTATAGGTAAGAAAAGGGAGCTGTATTTAGTTTTTGTTGATTTGGAGAAGGCCTTTGACAGGGTCCCAAGGAGGTGGTGAAATGGGCAATGAGAGAGCTGGGAACCGAGGAATGGCTGGTTAGAGTGGTTACGTCTTAAGTATGTCGGTGCTTGCACCCTGGCAAGAGTGAATGGAGATTAGAGTGATGAATATGCTGTGAATGTTGGCATGCATCATGGGTTAGTCTCAAGTCCCTTATTGTTCATCATGGCGCTTGAAGTTCTCTCACATGACTTCAGAAATGGACTCCCATGGGCTATGTTGTATGCT
Organism: Coenobita brevimanus; assembly: GCF_032717465.1. Taxonomy (NCBI): domain Eukaryota; kingdom Metazoa; phylum Arthropoda; class Malacostraca; order Decapoda; family Coenobitidae; genus Coenobita; species Coenobita brevimanus. Next base: position 2,545,910 of record NC_136983.1, on the reverse strand, counting down.
TATGACTTTCTGCATGCAGAGAATGAAAAGGAAGTAAGAAAAACATTAAGAATGGAGAAATGGAATAGGGCACAAGGACTTGTGAGTGAACATGGATAAAACAAGTGATGATATCTACGGCTGGTGGCAGGACTGTCAAAGCAGAGGGAATGTGGCCATGTGCAGTTTGCCATAAGGGTGCAGGAAGTAATTCCATCCTGTGCAGTGCTTGTGATAAGTGGGTGCATAAAAGTGGTGTTACAGGAAGGCTGTGAAATAATGCTTATTTCGTGTGTATGATGTGTCGGGGAGAGCATGTAGAAATTGAGAGGGATGAAAGGATTGATCTTGCTGGAGAGTCTCTTCAGTGTGGAGAGCAGTTTAATTATTTGGGAGACATGTAATGTGCTGGAGGATAGGGTGGAGGTAGCTCTGTGGCTAGGATACGGAATGGTTGGAGGAAGTTCTGGGGTGTTGCCTCTCCTAACATTTACAGGGCTCTTCCTCCATGCTAAGGAATCCTTGTATGTAGCATGTGCTAGGAGTTTAATACTGTATGGTTGGGAGACCTGGGTAGTGAAATGAAATGATATTCGTAGACTCAAACATACATGAATAACAATGATTAGATGGATGAGAAGTGCATTTTTGAATGCAAGGCCTCGGGGTGGGTAGGATTGCAACTGAACAGTTGAAAGAAGGATGGGACTTGAATGTACTGGTGTTGTAATGAGGAGAGATAGAATGAGATGGTTTGGGGATGTGAGGATGGAGGATGAAAATTGGGTATGGAAAGTTAGAGGTGTGAATGTCAAGGGTAGGGTTACGAGATGCAGACCAAAAAAATGGACCTGGGACAAGGTCATGGAGCATGTGGAGTTAAAAGGAGGGACAGACTGACAAACGAAGAAGCGAAGGAGCATTGTGGTGTGGATGTAATAGAAAGCATTAGGAGAATTGCACAGAGGTGGTTTAGTCATGCGCAGAGGATGGAGAGCAAGAAACTAACGAGGAGAGTGTATGGTATATGAGTAAGGTGGAGGGGGTGGCCGAGTGGGAGATGGAGGGATGGAGTGGAGAGGTATATAAGCAAGGGAGGTGTGAGCTGGGGGAAGGGCAGTGAAATGGCAGGGGACACGGTGACATGGAGGTGATTTGTTTGTGGCCACCCCTTATGAAATTGAGGCATCTGGCAATACACAGACAAACAAAGTCACAGTGTGTGAAACAGGGGTATGGGACCGAATGAGGAGGCTGCCCAACTCAATCTCTGAAACACGCCAGTAAATACTGCATTAATGGCTAGCAAATATAAAACACTTACTTCTGGCTGCATATCCGTGCATGCACAGGATATACAGTGCAAAAACAAAAGCGCATCACCGAACGCTGTCATTTTTCTTAAGCTTATAAAGGGTGGTCTATCTACAGTGCATCAAAATTCTTGTGTGTTGAAAAAAAAACTGCTCAGTCAGCACTGCCATACTGCTTTACATCATTTTGTATTTTCCATGACCTTTCTCATACTTTATATTGCACTTTTTTATTAATACATCCACAATGTGGTTAATCAGTATATCATGAGGCAGTCAAAATACCTGCACTTCTCACATAAGCACACTGAGCCGTCCCTGTAACACACAAGATAGGAGGGATCAATACATGGATTAACCTGTATTTATACCAAGTGGTCAGGGCAACCAGGTATTTATCGGCACAACACATCGTAAACACACCAGCTTCAATCGGGTTGTTCCGAAGTTGTGTGCTGTTTCTCCCACAAGGCAAACAATAATCATGTGCAAAAATGAAGTAAACAAAAGCAAAACCAAAGGAACAGCATACACAACATACAGAATAATGTGAAATTCGTGCTGCCATACAAATGGAAATCTATAGAGCACTTACAACAGAGCCAGGTTTAGTACAATTCAGAATTGGTCACAACAGGGTATAGTGCCATCTTCCAAACCCAAGGACCATCGCTCTCACTGCTACCTTGCCACAACAAAATGTCAAGTACAGTACTCCTAAAGGCACTTCAGACACATGTGATCATTTGCTTCTCGCAGCAAATAGCAAATCAAGCAGTTTCCAAGTTACAATGCTGGGTTGAAGAAATGAAAGGGAAATGATGGCAAGCTAATTCATCAAACACTACCTGCATGGTCACTTCTTGAAGACAGAGGATCAAAGACTGAGGGAAGAGGAACAAGATGCTGACATTGCACTCCATCACAGGGTATATATGGAATACCATGTTGCTTCACTTTGTAGTTTCAGTAATAATGAGTTCATCATAGATATACTGCACAGTCATAGAACTATAACTCTTCATGAATTTATAAAATGTGAAACAAAAGCCAAACAAAATAAGAACAATACACAAATCTTTCAGTGCCACTGTTCACTGATGAGAGTGATACTTTACTTCAACAGTATACAGTATTTTCTCCATGATGCCAACAGTGCAACCCTCACATGCACATGTTAATTATTTCATCTGTGAACTCACGGGATGTCAAGATTTCATCTTCATATACATCAAGAATACCCCAATATATACTAATACAAAAATCTGCTGGAATCAATTATTATGCTGTGATCAGTAACTTGAGTTCATGTGGATGGTGCAATTCTTTGCATTTTTCTACAGAGAATGTCACATATACTGATATTTGGGCCTACCTGTGCAGGCTCCTGTGCTCACTGCACTACACAACATAGAGAACCATTAATATACATGTAAAACATTACAGTGGAGCGAACGCACACTACGTGACGTTCAATGATACGTCAAGTGTGCTGCAAGTGGCGCCTCGCTCTTGCTCGACCTCAGCGCTGACCCGTAGCCTCACCCACACTCTCCCCAGAGCCAGAGCCTCAGGGACAGATGACACTGTCACCCACCTTGTTGTCAACACTCCCCGCTGCATGTGAAATGTAGACAAGACAGAGCAAAAAAATGCAATATTAATTACTAGGTCCTTCATAATCTTAACTACTCATAAAATCATTGGTACATTGTTCTTACTGTGGTTAGTCAGAATACATTGCTGGAAACAGTATATAAATGTATGTGTAGTGATAGAAGCAGACTGGGAGGGACTCTGAGGAACTTCAATATGCAGCTTAACTAAATCAGGACAGCAGTGATACAGGGGACTTTAGACACACTATCTCACATTATATGCTGCATCAGTCAGCAGCTATAATAACTGGCAATTTTGACTCTGGAAACACCACTATTCATACTGGTACTGTATTACACACAATCTATTTAAAGCAATTAATTTTTCTTAGCAACAACTTACTGACGTTCTCTCTTTACTTCAAATAAAAAGAATTTTTGTTAAATGTCGTGGGTATCAAGCCTTCAGCAAGCTCTTTCATGATCTGCACTCTACATAATTCAAAAGCAGTGAAATGGACAACTTTATTCCAACATTTATAACTGTACCTGTTTAATTTTAACTATCACTTCTAATTCTATATCTGAATACTGTGTCAATGTGACATCTGTTATTCTGTATTTTAAATCACTTTAATTTTATATAACTTTTAAATATTTACTACTGCAAGGACACCTGTGAAAGAGTGAGCATGAAAACCAGTCACCTGGATACCATTACTGCCACAGCCACCATGTTGTTCAAGCATCTTTACAATTACACAGTCATTAGCAGTCATGTATAGTTTAAAAAACTGGAAATATGAACAGCTTTTACAGTTAATATTCACTCAGAGTCCCTCAATTTTGAAATGTTGGGTGCAAAAATTCCTCCCCAGTGTTTTCCTACAAGACCAAACTGCATGCACACTAAATGGCCTTACTCCTTCAGAGAAGAAAACCCAAACACTGAAATGGAAACACTAAAATTACACAAGTTCTGCAAGTATTTGGGATCCATTTAGAAGTGTACATGGTAAGATATTTGAGAACAGCATTTCCATTCCATCTGGGGTTATCTTCACCTGCAGTGGCTCGAGATGCCGACTTGTCCTCCTCCTTACTCTCTCCCTCTCGTCTTTAGTGGAGCTACAGTATATATGGGTTGTGGGCATCTACCTGGAGCCTGTGAAAGACGGGGAAGTAGAGGTAGGAGGCGGCTGGCATGACGAGGAGGTAGGAGAAACCGATGAGCCAATATATGAAGCCAAACTGGTACACTTCAGACGGCGTCCCCAGCAGAGTGATGGCAGACATGAAGCTGGAAAGGGAAGAGTGGTTTAGTTAGCTATTCACTAAAAGAATTAAGTCTTAAGTTAAATACAGTAAAACAGTCTGGCAGTAAGTGAAACATCATGCTAATTGTTAAAGGAGCACATGCAGACTGCACAGTGAAACACTGCCCCTAATCTGAATACAATATTCTGATAGCTGATAGATAAAGATGCCATCACATGATAATACTAAATACTTCTTCATCAATGTCATCTCCTGATGCCTTGCCTCCTTGGAATTCCTCGACATGGGATGGCCAAACAAATATTACTTCCACCGACTACTCTGTCCTTGCACACTTCTCTCTCCTCCCAAACACTACCTCTCTTCCTTCTATCTCACCAAATAGTGTACCACTCCACTTTATTCTTCCATACCATATAATATCTGAAAGACAGCTGGAAGGAGCAAATCACTTTATCGTCTGCCTCTTCCAACAATACCTTTAGCCTCATCTTTAGAGGATATATTTATGCTTACATTTGGAGACTACTATGCAAGCATATGTCCTTGAACTTGGTGGCAGTCTGTCATGTAGCAAGATCTTGAGTCATTTCTCTTCTCACTTCCCTAACCCAGAGGTCTCCACACATGACTTCATCCTAAATCTTCCTTGGTCTGCATCTGGGCATTCTTCCCAGCCACATTCATAACTGACCTTCCTCAGTGAGTCACCTTTCTCCTTCCTCTCATTATGTCCAAACCATCTTGATTTACTGGCTTGCATTACATCTTTAATATATACAGTATGTCAGTCTTTCCCGCTCAACATTCTCATTTCTGTGCATTCCAACCTGCATGTAAAGTCTCTCTTTTTTTTTTTTTTTTTCACATGCCAGGTCTCACTGTCATATAGCACAGCACTTCTCACACATGTTTTGTGGAGATTTTGCTTCGTGTGGAAAGAGAATCCCTTCATAGTTAGAAGAAGCAACAGTTCCCTAAATTTCTTCCATTTCTCATTCTAGCACTGGAACTCACTACTGCACCTCCTGCCACAATCAGCATGTCCTCCATGTGACAAAACGCCTCCACACATGCCAAACGGCTATCTCCTCAATCAATATTCTATTCTATCGTCCTCAGCCTTAATACCCTTACATAATGTACACTGAAAATTCCTCATCCTGCAGTGTACTTCGAACATGACTATCTTTTGTATGAGAGTCACAGCTGTTCATCAAAGTGTGACAGTATTTTATTCCAAAACTGCAATTCTTGCTTTATTAGTATGGAACCCCTGAAACACAGTGATGTCTAAACCCCAAGACATCTTTCCATCCTAATCAATAATAATCACATACATCAGAATTTCCCTTCGCTATTTCTAATTATTTTATGTAAATGGACTATTAACCATGACCGTAATGTACACTAATAAGCCCCCCCCCTTTTTTTTTTTTTACTAATCTGACCCCTAACAAAGCTTAAAGCTATCAAACACCACCTTGTACTGGCCACAAGGTATTTGTTCAGTGTGAAAATTGTATTATGCGGTTTTCAACTGAACCAAGAGCCGTGGTCAGTCAAGGCAATAGTTTTAAGCTTTCCTGGACTACACAGAGAAAAATTCATAATGCTTGTTATTTAAGCTGCCTAGAAAGGCTATAAACTAACAATAAAAGGGCTTCATTTTGAGTGAAACCCTGGCTACAACCTGTTTCCACGGGGAAGGAGTAGAGTATGAACAGAAACGATGAGTTATGAGTGTTATTATCAGCGACAAAAGTCCTGCTGCCTCTCCTGCTTTTCTCTCACTGGACTCTGCAAATCAGTTTGATGAATCTAAAGCATGCAACACTGGTAACACTGACCTGTGGACATATAAAATCATCAGTTTTTTTTGCTGTCAAAGTCCACATCAAGAGAACCAGAGGAGGAGACAGGGCTATTGTTACTGACTATACTTTCACAATCAAAGGTTCACCAGCACTTCCCTGTCTGCTCCGGTGATGGTATAGTTTATGCAAAATATTTTTGTATATTAGCATGAATTAGGCAGGTGGTAGCAACCATCATCCGCTCACTTGATGTAGTACTCCCTACTTCTTCCTTTACCTTTATCATTCCTTTTTTGTGTCTGCCCTCTTCTCTTCCTGTTTCATCCATCTTTCCTGTCCTTTTTCTTACTCCTCTTTCCTTTTCAGGTGGCTTTACATTGACTGACATGCCATATGGTTTCCTGTAGGTCACGAAACCATTTACAACACTGGGTGGTAATAATATAACCACCACATACGTGTTCCCTAATGTGTCAACAAGTGGGTTGGCGTTGGGTTAGTTTCCCTCCCCGTAAAACAACTACAGTATATCAGACGACCACCCCTTACGGGATTATGGCTTCTGGCTATTGACAGAGATAGACAGAAGTACATAAAAAAAAAGTCTGAGAAGGCTGGATACTCTCGGACTTATGGGTGGAATGAAAATATTGGAAGGAAGAACACAATGCAGGGTAAGGATGGTCGGCAAATTTTTGCTCATAAAAGTAAATCTATCCACTGACCTGGCTATTAGGGACATGGCCACAGGGAAGGTGGTCATGGACTTCCCAGCCATGAGAAACTCCTGCGTGTCCTGTTTCTTGCCAAAGCATCCATAGATGATACCGATGATGGCCGACAATGCCAACATACATCCAAACACCAGGTAGTCTGCCCACGTGAAGCGATCTGACAGTGTACTCACGTCAACCGACATCTTGTCAATTCTTGCGCAGACGGTTGCTTCAAATATGGATCTCTCTTTTGGAGGTTCAAAAAAGGCGGACTAGTTTACCTCGGGATGGACTGGGATGGCTAAAAAATTAGCTGGACTTGCTTAAGCCGAGTTGGACTAAGCTACAGCTATTGTTGGACTGGTTTTTGATGGAAGTGGTCGGGTCAAATCAAGCCAAACTGAACCAAGTAAACACAAGTCAGTCTATATCTTCTCTGTCACACTGCCCAAGTTTCTGTTCAGCAGCGGTGTGGACGGTTCAGTGTGTCGACAGTGGAACTAAGTAGGCTATCAGACAGCTGGCTGCTCCGTCCCTGAAGCATCTCCTCTGTAGCACACCTGTAAAAGAAAACCACATTAAGAATCCAAAATATAAGCAATCAAACATGCAACAAATGATAAGGAGAATGAGGTTTATGGCCCAATTAACAAAACTTAATATGTGAAAGTGTCAGCAAGCCACTGCAATTTACTGATTAGTTGTGGAACACCTGTGCAGTAACTGTTATACCATTTTTACTTTGACATCGCCTAAAACTGCCATATAATCATCTTGAATGGTGAGCTGTAGTGCTGTGGAAAGGCTGTAGGACTGTAGCATTGTCTGCCGGATACTCTGCTACATGAAATAAGTTGCAAAGGATGAAAATATGGGCCAAGTTAAGGAAAAAAGGGTATAGAATCTATACTATACATGGATCCTATAACACAGAGTGTAGTCAGCAACGGTACGGTACAGAAAGTTAAAAATATTCTGCTATAGGGGGAGGCGGTGGCTGAATCGGTAGAGAGGCGGCCTGCAGTCCTGATGGACCCAGGTTCGAATCCCGGCTGGGACAGGGAACAGTTTAAAGATTTGAATTTCATAAAAGCAGACTTTTCTGATCTACCAGATAACCCGCCGACATGTCATAAAAGTACCCCCGCTAATACCAATACACCAGTCCTGTATGAGACAGCCCTAGCATGTATTCAATATGGACAGTGGGTGTTAGCGCCGAAGTGGTGACATGTAGAGAGGTGTATGGTATGTTGGAGGACTACTGGGCCTTGAGAGCAGGCAGTGAAGCCTATGCCCAGAAGTCGGACACAAAAAAAAAAAAAAATCATACATGCTTCTGAAATTATCGCCAAAATCGGGGACTTTTCTAAATCTTTGCATTTTCACTTATATTTCAGTCCTTAGAACACAATGCAGAGATGGTAAGAGAAACTATAGCTAGTTTGTTTTCATCTGAGGGAACTGAGCCACTCTCACAACTTGAATACTGTACTAAGTTCCGGTTGCATGAAATTCAGCAAGCCAGAGGTATGAGGTAGGAATTAGTTTCCTTGGTAACCCACACTCCAGTTTGACTACATCTGGCCATCAACTGAGGTGAAAATGGGTTTGGGATTTAATATAACAAGAACAGAGGATAACTGCATCAGGCCAACTGAACCATGCTTGGCAGCTCCTACGAGAGTGCGAAAGACAAGGATCTCTGTCAGATGAAAACAATGTGACTACAGAACTGATAAGAGAGAGAACATGATATAGATTCTGAACAAAATGCTGAATTCGAGAACTATGCAGAAGGCAGTGGCTTACGAAAATGACTCGAGTGTTCGAGGGTTATTCATTCGTTCGTTCGTTTATAAAAGCTCCAACATGCTTGTGTACGTCTGCTTTGATCACCTAATGGTGGGTCTCCATGCTGCACAATCTCTAGCAGCCTCTATTCAGTACTTTATCCCTGACGTCACACTATGACTGTCCCAGGTCTTTTTCGGTCTACCTCTCACTACTCTACCCTTAACAGTCACACCTCTCACCCTTCGCACCCAGCTGTCATCCTCCATCCTCTCCACATACCCGAACCAACTCAGTCCACCTCATCACGACATTAAACATTCAAATCCCGTACTTTCTCTAAACTCTTTATTCCCAGTCATTCAGGCAGACAACCAGTTTTTGTTGGGTCACAGCGTTCCCCTAAGATACGACCCGTAGTAGTCAGTGTTATTATAAAGGTCAGCAATAATACAATGAAAACAGTTATTATCGATGACCGTGAGAATGAGACTACTGTATATTTACAAGACAGGTGGGACTGAAAAGTATGTCCTGTGATGTATTCGTATGATCGACGGTAAAAAATAAACGCGGTAACGAAGACATGAAGCTGGATGTGGGAGGAAGGGGGAGGGGGATCCAAGGTCATAAACAGTGTGGAATGAAGGACACGTTGCGTAACCTGTATTTATAAAGGCTCCTAACCAATGTCCAGCCAAAGAAACAACGAGTATCTTCCCAGTTCCCCCTGAAGAAAATTGGCACCTGGCGAAATACAATGAAAATTCTGTCTCTACCTGTGTGCGTTTCAGAAGGTTCGACTTTTTCACTATGTATTCGTCAAATTTTGGAAAGATGATAAAACATTTTCTATAACAGTTAACTACAGTACTGTCACAGATGGATTCTCTCTCTCTCTCTCTCTCTCTCTCTCTCTCGTGTTTGGTGACGTCAGTGTTCGCTTTATTCTAAAGGTAAACTATTTCGTTTTATATTTCGTACTTGGTCCTCGGCTTTCCTCTCCCCAACAGTTCTCCTCCATTTCCTATTTCATTTTGTTCTTGGTCTCCTCCTCCTACTCCTCCTCCTCCTCCTCCTGGGACGCTACTCGAGAAGATTCTTTGGGAGTGAGAAGAGGAGAGGAGAATACAGAAGAGGACAGAGAAAAGGGAGGATGAACGCCAAGGGAAAAAAAAATGATGAGCATGACGAAGATAACAATGAAGAATACGCTGAACAAAAGAGAGAAGGGGATGAGGGATGAGGAGACGAAAAGAGAGAGGGGAGAGAGGAGACGAAAAGAGAGAGGGGAGAGAGGAGACGAAAAGAGAGAGAGGAGAGAGGAGACGAAAAGAGAGAGGGGAGAGAGGAGACGAAAAGAGAGAGGGGAGAGAGGAGACGAAAAGAGAGAGGGGAGAGAGGAGACGAAAAGAGAGAGAGGGGAGGAGAGAACACGGAAAGAGAGGAGAAGAGAGACGAAAAGAGAGAAGAGAGACGAAAAGAGAGAAGAGAGACGAAAAGAGAGAAGAGAGAGGTTGTATAACAGGTGTGGAAGAGCGTGAGATGGGGATGGTCACTTCACAAACTTGTTTCTCTCTCTCTCTCTCTCTCCTTTCGAACCTGTTTTCTTCTCCCTCTTTCCATCTCGTCTTCCCTCCCTACCTTCTTCCTCCCTCCCTATTTCATCCTCTTTCCTTCCTCCCTTATTCTTCCCTAAGGGTCTCGCTACATTCACCCCCCTCCCCCTCCCCCTTCATCCCTTCCTCTTCCTCGACCTCTCCCTCTCCCTCTTCCTCCCTCCCTCCCTCCCTTCGTTTTTCACCTGGTTCCTCGTACACTCTCCTCCTTCCCCCTCCCTCTCCACCCTCTTTTTTTCTTCCCTCACTACAGTCTGTCTCTCCATCTTCCTTCATTCTCTCCCTGCCTCTCCCTCTTCCCTCATTCTCTCCCTGCCTCTCCCTCTTCCCTCATTCTCTTCCTCCCTCTTCCCTCTTTCTCTTCCTCCCTCTCCCTCTTCCCCCCTCTCCCTCTTCCCTCTTTCTCTTCCTCCCTCTCCCTCTTCCCTCTCTCTTCCTCCCTCTCCCTCTTTCTCTCCCTCCCGCTTCCTCTTCCCTCTTTCTCTCCCACCCTCTCCCTCTTCCCTCTTTCTCTTCCTCCCTCTCCTTCCCTCATTCCTCCCTCATTCTCTCTCTCCCCCTTCTCCATCTTATCCTTCTGTACCTTCCAATCCTCCTCCCTCCTCTCTCTTTCTCTCTCTCTCTCTCTCTCTCTCTCTCTCTCTCTCTCTCTCTCTCTCTCTCTCTCTCTCGTGTCTCCTTTCTCCCTCCCCCACCCCCAAATTTTCTTACCTGCACTTTCCTATTCTACTATCCTCTCTCTCTCCTCCCATCCTCCTTCCCTCACATTTCTCCTCTCCCTTCTTTTCTCCCTCCTACCCTCTCTTCCTCACTCCTTCCTCTCTTTCTCTTCCCTCCCCTCCCTCCCTTCTTCCCTCCCCCTTCTTCAATACAGAGGGAACACCAGAATGACCAGATCTCTCCCTCCCTCCCTCCCTCCCTCCCCCTCCCTATCCCATCTCTGCCCCTCTCCCTCCCTCCCCCTCCATATTCCACACCCAACTCTTCGTGCAACAAACCCTCCCTCCCTGTTCTGTGTGTGTGTGTGTGTGTGTGTGTGTGTGTGTGTGTGTGTTCTTACCTAACTGCATCTTTACAGGAATGAGTCAAGCTCGTACTGTTCCGTGTGTGTGTGTGTGTGTGTGTGTGTGTGTGTGTGTGTGTGTGTGTGTGTGTGTGTGTGTGTGTGTGTTCCAGCTTTGTTATCTTTGTCTTAGTCTTACAAAACAGATTATATAATGACAGGATAAGAATGGATCTGTTGTGTTTTGCATTCTTTTGTATTCCTTTGTATTCCATTTGTATCCAGCCTTCAGAGAGAGAAAGAAAGAGACAGAGAGAAAAAAAAAGATTACTTCAATGAATAGAATGAAGAAATACAAAGAAATCCAGGTTCACATTCTCTCTCTCTCTCTCTCTCTCTCCCTCTCTCTCTCTCTCTCTCTCTCTCCTTAATCTTATATAACTCCTATTAATATTAAGGCCGAACCACCTAAAAACACCCCCTCTCTCTCTCTCTCTCTCTCTCTCTCTCTCTCTCTCTCATTTTATTACTCATTGTTATTGTCAAGAATGCACTTATGATGATGATGATGATGATGATGATGATAATGGTGGTTGTGGTGATGGTGGTTGTGGTGGTGGTGGTTGTGGTGGTGGGATAATTATGATTTATTATTATTATTTATTATTATCATCATCATCATCCGGACCTCCTTTCCCACCCAAGGGTAGGGTGAGGAGTAGCAATATCCAGACAGCACAAACCTGCCCATTCCAAATAGGCCACGCTTCCATTCACTCATAATTCAAGCCCCCGGAATCCTGGCTCTACCGGACACGCCAAAAACATTCACCACATTCTGCAGTTTCACAAAAACGTATCCGATTGAGTCAATCCGGACGCTGCCATGCTCACAAGGAGTGCCAAAATTATCATATTTTCATTATTATTATTATTATTATTATTATTATTCGTATCGTATCGTTCATATCGCTTGTAAAGGGCTTCAACATACTCGTACGCGCCAGCCATCATCACCTTATATCACGCTGCTCGATCTCTGGCAGCCTCCCTGTTCAGTAGCTTATCCCTCAAGTCACACTCTATGACCTCGTCCCAGGTCTTTTTCGGTCTGCCTCTCACAACCCTACCCCCAACGGTCACACTTCTCACTTTCAACACCCAACTGCATCCTCCATCCCCTACACATGCCCAAACCATCTCCATGTACCCTCCCTCATCACAACACCATTACACTCCAGTCCCATCCTTCCGCTCAATTCTTCTACAGTAAACCTAGCCCCCCCAGGCCTCGCATTCAAGGACGCACTACACATCCATCTAATCATTCATTTCTGTACGTTTGAGCCTACGAATATCCTCGTCCCCTACTGCCCAGGTCTCACTAACATACAGCATTACACTCCTAACACATGCCGCATACAAAAAACCATTTGCACGGAGGAAGAGCCCTCTCAATGTCAGGAGAGGCAACAGCTCCTTGAACTTCCTCTAACCACTCTTTACCCCAGCCACAGAACTAGGTCAATCCCCACCTCTAGCACATAACATGTCCCCCAAATAAAACTCGTCCTCACCTTCAGCAAACTCACCAGCAAGATCAATCCTTTCACGCCTGATAATCTTTATATGCTCTCCCTGACACACCGCACACATGAAATCAGCATTACCTCGTAGTCTATCTTTAATACCACTACATCTCTTATGCATCCATTTATCACAAATACGGCACAAGATGGAGTTACTTCTCACACCCTTGTTGCAAACCGCACATGGCCACTCTCGGCTATGACAGTACTGCCACCAGCCCTAATCATCACTTTCGTTTTATCCACATTTACTCTCAAACCCTTATGCCTCACTCCATTCTTAAATCTTTCCCCCGACTCCCTTTCATTCTCTGCAATCAACACTAAGTCCATTTCTGAAGTCAAGTGAGAGGCCTTCATGCACCATGATAAACAACGAGGGACTCAAGACTGACCCCTGATGCACGCCAACATTCACGGAAAACTCATCACTCAAATCTTCATTCACACACTGACCAGGAAGCGAGCACCCACATACACAGCCATAACCACTCTACCCAGCCACTCCTCGATCCTAAGCATTCACATTGTCCACTTCACAACCTCTCTAGGGACTGTCAAAGCCCTTCTCCAAATCAACAAAAACAAAGTACAGATCCCTTTTCTTTCCTATACACTTTTCCTGAAGCTGTCGAACAATGAATATGGCATCAGTGGTCCCCCTCCCTGGCATAAACCCAAACTGCACCTCATCAACATTCCCTCTTTCTCTAACCATACCTTCTAGAACTCTCTCCATTACCTTCATTATCTGGCCTGAAAGTTATGCCTCTGTAATTTCCTCTTTCCACGGCACCACCCTTCCCCTTGTACACATTTACACTCTCACTCTTCAGTCAGTCATCTGGGACAACACACACATATATTATTGTATTTATCACATCAGTAACTAATCCCACTCCTGTATCTCCTGAGGCCTTCAGCATTTCGGTAGTAGTAGCAGGAGTAGTAGTAAACAATAATAATAATAATAATAAATAATAATAGTAATAATAATAATAATAATAATAATAATAATAATAATAATTACAAATCATCATCAGCATCATCTCTCACCAAGTTTTCTTTGCTTAAATTGCTACATATAAAGAGTTTACTTTCTATAACGTAATCTAGTTTTATTTAAGAGAGAGAGAGAGAGAGAGAGAGAGAGAGAGAGAGAGAGAGAGAGAGAGGCGCCAATATTCAAAGCCTTGGAATCCACCGAAGTATTTTTCATTCTACTCTCGCTATCTCCAGACGATTTTATTCAGTCCAGGAGAATCTTTTGGAATTGGAGGGGTTAGATACAGCCTTCATTAACCCCTTCACTAGTGCAGATCTCCCTTAGGTTGAACGAAATCGTCTGGAGGTAAAGATTAAGTCGCCGAAGTGGAGAGGTAAAGGACAGGGTCAAAGGGTTACGGCTCCCTGGCACTCCTCTCTCCCTCCCTCCCTCTCTCTCTCTCCCTCTGCTTATACAAACGTCACTCACCTCCCTCCCTATTCCCCCAAAGGACGATGGTGGACTGCAGAAGGATAACCTTAGCCTGCAGTCCACTGGGATCACGTTCACTTGGTCCTAGGGCTACAACAACAACAACAATTACTACTACCACTACTATTATAATTGATGATGATGATGATACTACTACTGCCACTACTACAGCTACAACTACTGATGATGATGATGATGATACTACTACTACTACTACCACCAGTACTAGCGCCACTACTACTACTACTGCTGATGACGATGGTACTACTACTACTACTACTAATGACGATGATACTACAACTACAACAACAACAACTACTACTACTACTACTACGCCGTGTTTTCATAATGGTAAGATGGGCCTGCATTCTCGTCGATTACGGAAGCTCCTTGACACCTCTTCCAAAGCGATTTATTTTGCTTACCACACCTTGCCGTCCTCTTCTGCTACATAAATCCCTCCAATGTCGCCGTACACTTCATAAATAACGTACAAAAGGATAGTAACCAGCTATATCCAAAAAACAAATCGCTAAGGAAGAGGCGTTGGGGAGCTTCCTCGAGTTCCAATATCGCCGTACACTGAATAACGTACAAAAGGATATCAACCAGCTATATCCAAAACTAAATCGCTAAGGAAGAGGCGTTGGGGAGCTTCCTTGAGTTCCAATATCGCCGTACACTGCATAAATAACGTACAAAAGGATATTAACCAGCTATATCCAAAAATAAATCGCTATGGAAGAGGTGTTAGGGAGCTTCCTTGAGTGACGAGCATATAAGCATTGGACAAAGTTGGTTTCTCTCTCTTTTTAATATATCTACATTGTTTTCGTACCGGTCAGACTCTCAGACAAAGCTGGTTTCTTATCTACAGTGTTTTCATGCCAGAGTACAAAGATGCATTAGATTAACAAGGAAACCAACTTTGTCCTAGAGTCTGATCGGCACGAGAACACAGTGTTGATGTAACATAAATATTAACACAAACAGACCGTAAAGCCATAACTCTCGCCATCTTAATTAGGCTCCTTAGCACCTTCTCATTACCTGTTTATTTTGCGTATATATGGCACGTTAACCCGGTCATGGTGGACAGATACCGCCAGACGATTTTTTTCAGCTGATAAGGATAGGCCTGTTGGTTAAGGAAGCTCCCTAACACCTCTTCCTTAGCGATTTATTTTTGGAGATGGAGAGGCCTGTTGGTTAAGGAAGCTCCCTAACACCTCTTCCTTAGCGATTTATTTTTGGATATGGAGAGGCCTGTTGGTTAAGGAAGCTCCCTAATACCTCTTCCTTAGCGATTTATTTTTGGATATGGAGAGGCCTGTAGGTTAAGGAAGCTCCCTAACACCTCTTCCTTAGCGATTTATTCTTGGATGTGGTTGGTTAATATCCTTCTGTACGTTATTTATGCAGAGTAAGGCGACATGCAAGGATTTATATAACACAGAAGAGGTCAGTAAGGCGCAATAAGAAAAATAAATCGCTTAGGAAAAGGTGTCAGGGAGCTTGTGTGATGGATTATGAGTATTTATGGCATTTATGGATCTTAAGGTAAAGAGGGAGGGGATTAGAGAGGGGATTAGGAAAGGGATTAGGGAAGGAATTAGAGAGGGGATTAGGGAGGGGATTAGGGAAGGGATTAGGGAAGGGATTAGGGAAGGAATAAGAAAAGAGATTAGGGAAGGGATTAGGGAAGGAATTACGAAAGGGATTACACAAGAGATTAGGGAATGGATTTGGGAAGGGACTGAGAAGGGATTACGGAAAGGATTAGGGAAGGGATTAAGGAAAGGATTGCGTGGGTGTATGAATATGGCGAAGCATGAAAAAAAAAAAGTCAGAGTTAGAGCACAGAGAGAGAGAGAGAGAGAGAGAGAGAGAGAGAGAGAGAACTTACTATATAGTAGTAGTCGTAGAAGTAGTTGTTGTTGTTGTTGTTGTTTTCGGGGAATAGGAAGGTGGGGGACGTTTGTATAACCGTGTAGTGGAGCCGCCTGGTTATATCAATGCCACCACGTGAAGGCGTCCCTCTCCACCACCACCACAGACGAATGTAAGTGTGGTTATTATCTGATGTATTTACAGGTACACCACACCACACTACACCAGACCACACTACAGAACATCACGCCACACCACTACCATCACTACTACCACCACCACTACCATTACTTCCCGCAACACCGCTATCAACAGTATACTACCACACTACCTCTACCACTGTCGCCACAACTACCAACACTTCTACTACTACTACTACTACTACTACTACCACACCACATCCACAACTCCTCCCCTCCTCTCCCCTCTCAAACTCCCCCTCCATCCATTACCTAATCTCCCCTCTCCCTCATCCATTCCCCTCCCATCCCTTCCACTCCATTCCATCTCTCCCTCATTTCCACCCACACCCTCCCTTCCACTCTGTCCTCCCCGTCTGTCTCCTCATTCCTTCTCCCTCCCTCCCTCTCCCTGTCTTCCCTTCCCTTCCTTTCTCATTCCCTACCTTCTTCTCCCTTCCCTTCCTCTCCATTTCTGTTCCATTCCTTCCCCTTCCCTATTTTCAATTCTTCTTTCTCTCCTTTACCCTCTACCTCTCCTTCCCACATCCTCTCTCTCTCTCTCTCTCTCTCTCTTCCTCCCTTTCCTCTTGCTTGCCTCTCTCCTCTTCCCCCTCCTTTTTCCTACCACTACTTCCTTCCCCCACCCACTCTCTCTCTCTCTCTCAAATCTGCCGAAAGTGTCACTGTTTCCTGCCGGCTTCGACTGGAGGGTCTGGTGGGTGGGGGGGGGGCCTTCCTGCACTGCTATCCTTGTCTTTAACAGATAGAATAGTTACGTTTGATAATCCTGTCTTGTACCAAACGGCCATGAAAAGGCTAATGAGTTTGTTGCTGATGCTTTCCTTTGTACTCCTTTGTATTCCCTTCCCTTCACCTCCCATCTCCTCTCATCCCTCCTCCTCCTCTTCCTCCTCCTCCTCCTCCACCTCCCCCCACCACCACAACCCGTCCTAAACACAAAAAACGTTCCAAGTTTCTCAAGGGCAGGGGACAGATGGCGAGAGAGAGAGAGAGAGAGAGAGAGAGAGAGGAATGAAGTAATGGAAGGAAAATGGATGGGGAAGGGGAGGAGAGAGGCAACCAAAAGGAATGGGAGGAAGACGGGGAGGAAAAGGGGAGGATTAGAGGGAGAGGGTTTAAGGAGGAGGAGGAGGAGGAGGAGGAGGAGGAGGGAGGGAGGGAGGGAGGGAGGGAGGGAGGGAAGGAGGGAGGAAGGAAGGAAGGAAGGAAGGAAGGAAGGAAGGGAGGGGAGGGGAGGGGAGAGGTTATTCCGGATATTGTGGGGAGGTTAGGAGAAAGAGAAGGGACGGGGAGGAAGAGGGGGAGGAAGATGAGGAGGAAAATTGGAAAAAAATTAAAAGGGGAGGAGGGGGGAACTGCAGGAAGGAAGGGGGAAGAGAGAAAGGAAGAGGAGGAGGGATGAAGCAAAAGGAAAGTAGAGAAGGAGAGGAAACGAAGAGTGAGGGGGGGGGGAAGGAATGAAGAGGAGAGAAGAGGAGAGAAGGGAAGAGAAAGGGGTGGAAATGAAGAGGAGAAAAGGGAGGAGGAGGAGAGATGGAATGGAGGAAGAGTGGAAGGAAGAGAGAGAAGGAAAAGGAGGAAAGGAGGAGAAAGAGAAGGGAAGAGGAAGGGAAAATGGGAAAGGAAGGAGAGGGGACAGGAGGGGGAAGGAAGAACAATGGTGGGAAGAGAAAGGGAGGAGGGAGGAAGAAGAGGGGAGGAAAGGGGAGAGAAAAGGAGGGGAGGATGGGGGAGAGGAAGGGGTTAAGTAATGGTTGGGAGGAAGGGAGGAGAGAAAAGTAGAGAAGATGGGAAGGGGGAGAAAAAAGCAGAGGTGAGACGAAATGATGGAAAGGAGGAATGACGAAAGGAAGATGAAGAGAGAGAGAGAGAGAGAGAGAGAGAGAAAGGGAGGGCACTCTCACCACAAAAACCTGTTGATATTCACCTAAGCTGACCTCGCCAGTTCCAGAGAAGCCCGGCCCTACACAGGCACGCAACGGAATACATGAAATACAAAGAAAAGAAAAAAAAAGCGGTGCCAAGGCAGAGCCAAACCAGTCCCCGGCAGTCATTTTACCGCTGACGTATAAACGCAACAGGATATCTAGTCAAAAATGTCACACGTCACATTTGGAGTAAGTCGGGTGAAAATTGACGATTTTATGCCTATTTGAAATTTTAGGCCCAACCCACCTGACACAGACTCCCCTACCGCTAACTGGGGGCTGACCCCCCTGATGTAATGAGGCATGTTATAGGATGCAGATCTGAAAGATGTACCTTTAGGTTTTGGTTTCATGTCGATATGACGAATTTGAAAGGAGTTAGGGCGAAAAAAAAAAAAAAAAAAAACTATTTTTACATTTTTTTTTTTTTTATACAAGTTTTGGGCCTACAGCCTGGGCCTTGGCCCAATTTGACCTAAAATTTAATCAGGTGATCAGAAGCTCATAGCCCATCATCCCTGTAATTTGTCAAAATCACACCAATAGTTTTCGAGGAAAATTGTAAACAGACAGACAAATAGACAGACAGACGGACCAACAAACAAACCGAGTGAAAAAAAATATGTATAAAAATGGTGAAATACAGAGGAAATCCATGCAATTAGAGAGAGAGAGAGAGAGAGAGAGAGAGAGAGAGAGAATGTATGCAGCCCAGGATTTCAAAAACTACATAAAAGATACACACAATAATAATAATAATAATAATAATAATAATAATAATAATAATGGATGCAGAAGTATGAACGGTATATATCTATGTATCAGTATAAGCAAATCGACTCATCGCGCCTTAACACGGACGGGCATCTGTACTCTCCTGTCCTATACATGTTCAATTCGTGTTTTACGGGTTTTGAACGGGAAATGATCCGTAGAGCCGTGAAACACCACTTTTTGAAACTAGAGAAGTGACCGCCCCCCACCCACTGCCTGACGCACGGGTATAGGTGTGGAGGGAGTTTTGGGTGTAGGGTGGTGAGTGTATGTTTAAATTATAGTTGTTGTGGTGGGTGTTTTGACAGAGAGAGAGAGAGAGAGAGAGAGAGAGAGAGAGAGAGAGAGAGAGAGTGTGTGTGTGTGTGTGTGTGTGTGTGTGTGTGTGTGTGTGTGTGGCTTGCATTCTCTAAAACCTTTTCCTAAGCGAACTATCTTGTTTATCACACCTTCTTGAACTTTTCTGTATTACATAAATCCCCCAATATCTCCACACTCTACATAAATAACATACAAAGGGATATAAACCAGCCATATCCTAAAATAAATCGCTAAGGAAGAAGTAGTAGGGAGCTTCCTTCGAGAGAGACGAGCGTGCCTCTCCAGTCTAGGGTGACGGGTGCATGTGAAAATTGGTGCTGTTTTGGCTGTTTGTTTGTGTCTTTGAGGGGACCTAGATGGAGTGAGAATACGTAAAGACTAAAACCTCAATTACAGGAATACAAAGAGATGAAGAAGACAGACTACAAAAACGGAATACAAAAACCCGTCTATCAGTTGGAGGAATACTATGACGGAATACAAAGTGACGAAGAAGACACATTACCAAAAATCCAGAAAAGGAAGACAAAGAGATGGAGTACAAATATCCGTACACTCGTTACAGGAATACAAAGATGGAGTACAAGGCCTGCAGGAAGACACGCTGTACCGGGAATCCAATCAAAGACTAGGCAATACAAAAACAGCTTACAGTAATCCAATCACTAACAGGAAATACCGGGACAACGATGAGAGAGAGAGAGAGAGAGAGAGAGAGAGAGAGAGAATCGGCTGCCAAATCCAAAGTTCTTCACCCCTTCAATCCAGTACCGCATTTTATTATTTACTTTATTCAGCTCAAGACAGACTTTTCCACACTGGAGGGGTTAGAGTCTTCAAGGAACCTACACATATATGCTCTCTCTCTCTCTCTCTCTCTCTCTCAAAAGAAGAGTGGATAGGTGTCAGCCATCGAGCCATCATCTAATCTATTTTTTATCTTCTATTTTCGTTTTCTTCCTTCTTTTGTCTTCATCGGAAGCGTAGATTTCCGTTGTCTGCGTTTTTTTAATTAAGTGCTAATTAAAGTTTGATCTTTTCATGCTGCGTTGTTATATATATATATATATATATATATATATATATATATATATATATATATATATATATATATATATATATATATAATTCTCCCAACAGTCTAACAAATTAACCTTGCCTGATACTACGAAAACCAGCCTTACCTAACCTACACTTTCCCGGGTAAGAAAAGATGCAAACACACAGAATGGACATAACCTGCCCAGGGCTATGACAGTCCCGACATTTGAAGGCAGAGATGACCAGCCTCATTCATCCCTGAACAGCATCGTGAGAGCAATAAACCCCAACCACCCTTCATATGGAAACCCTTAGAGGCTCCGTAAGTTGGAATGCCTAAATCAACTAGTTACACGATCAGGCGTCACTTGGTTATATGGTTACCACCCAGCGTAGTACATGGTTACCTAGACAACAGAAAACTAGCTAGCTTGTCACTCAGTGCAGACTGATGTTAGAAAGAATGAAAATTAAAAACAGAAATAAGCGTTTCAACACACTGACGTTCTTTTCTACTTTGTTCTTGCTGGCACCAATCCATTTTATCCAACACGAGCAAGACCCGTAGCACTGAAGGGGTTAAGGAAGGCTGTATCGACCCCCCCCCCAATCCCCCAGTTCGAAAAGTTCAAATCTAAATTAAAATCGTCTAACGGTACCAATAATTGAAAATACAATTCGTAAGCACACACGAGCTAATAAAAAAAAAAAAATCCCTGGACCACTACTGCGCAATAGTTTATGTTGTACTTAATTCATCTCTCTCTCTCTCTCTCTCTCTCTCTCTCTCTCTCTTCGTACTGTCTACAAACATTTTTATTCTGCTCGAGAAATGTTCAAACTGGAGGGCTTGGATATCGCCTTCATTAACCCCTTCATTTTAATATACGTGCCTCAAGCTTAATAAAATCGTCTGAAGGAAGAGAATATAAAAAGTAAATAATCGCAGTGAAGGGGTTAATGGAATTCGATACGTTCAGATGTAGCGGGAATAAAAAAAAAAAAAAACGAAAAAAAAGAACGCTAACTTGGCAACTCTTCTTGGATACAATGACCACAAAAACAAAGCAGCATCGTATACATAGCAGTACAGTCCACCACACTCAAAGGTTTACAAAAATTCTCTCTCTCTCCAATCAGCTGAGTGTAGCGTACCTAATCAATGGAAGTTCGCTAATTTATCACATCTTTCAAAACAGCGATAAAAATAAATAAATAAAACACGCCACAAATTACCGCCCAATATGCCTACGTCAGTACTATGCAAAATCTGGGGAAGAATTGTTATAGTTACAGTGTTACGTAATAAGCATAATTTTATAACAGATAACGTGGGTTTCGTAATAACAGATCATGCCTCACAAATCTGCCTGAATTTTTTGCCAACATACACGATAACTGGGACGCAAAAATACCGTCGCTGGTCATCTAATAAATATCCAGAAAGTGTTTGATAAAGTTCCCCATTAAAGACTACAAGAGAAACTAAACGCCCTTGGCCTCTCTACCACATTATGTTCATGGATTGGTAATTGGTTAACGATTCGCATGCAGTGTGTAGTGGTAAATGTCGAATCATCAGACTAGCTAAAAGTAACATGTGGAGTTCGCCACGCCACGGGTCAGTTCTAGTGCCAGTTTTTTTCGCTATATGCACCGGTGATCTAGAAACGGACTAGTTTCTAAGGTAGCGAAATTTGCTAAACACGAAAACTGGAGGCAAAATAATTAAGAACGTAGACTGTAAATCTAAACAAAAGGACCTGGATAGTTAGTAAATTGGAGTGAAAAATGGCAGTCGAAATTTAATGTCCATAAATGTAAGATGATGCACCTTGGGGACAAAATACATTAAAATATAAGTATCGCATGTTCATTACCCCACTGACGGAAGTAAAGGACGAGAAGGGTTTGGGAGTCATTATCAGTACCGACTCCAAAAACTCAAAATAGTGTATAGCAGCCAGTAACAAGGCAAACAAAATGCCCGGCTTCATCGCATGGAACTTTGATAATAACACGTCTGATGTAATTTGTAGGCTTTATATGTCGTTAACTGGATCACACCTAGAATACTGTGTGCAGCAACAGCCTCCGAATCTTATTATGGACGAAGCTGGCATGTGAAAGTGCGGACAGAGCCACAAAGATGATCCCATCGCTGCGAAATTTACCATAAGAACAGCGACTAGAATCTAAATGTTTTCTCTAAAACAGCGACGACTCAGAGATCTAATACAAGTATTTAAAATACTTAACAAATCTGAAGGTTGTTCGAAATATAGAATGATACTGTGACAGGAAATAAAGGAATGAAGTCAAAAGTCAGAGATGTATCATTAATATTGGGAAAAAACTACCTTAATATTCGAGCGGTGGAAAAATGGAATAGGTTACCAGCAATAGGAGTTGGTGCAAAAACTGCTAATACACTTAAAATTCAGCCAGACAAATATTTTCCGACCAAAGTCGCGTTTTTGTCGTCCAAGCTGGAACTTGGGATTCAAAGCGCGTCTTGGGGCGGGTGGTTTGTTCGCAAAAACAGTCCAGGATACGTAGAACCAAAAAATTACACTTGTCGATCGCAATGTAAACAGAGGGGTTCGGCGAAAATCATGTGACGAATAGGCAATTTTCACGAATCCCTTATTTCTGCTGATCCTTGTTTGTGCTATATGTCGTTAATATTAGCCAGCTGCACCCAAATTTTAGGTACATGGTGCTAATTTCATTGTAATTATCACTTACGTGTCCTTGCTGGCCATTCTCACTCTCCCCACACTGCACGAAGACTGCTCCCGACCATGCTTGGGTGAGATACGAAGACGGTCTTGGTTTCGATGACAAATGTTTGAGCCAGTTTCGTATCACTTTGGCCGACAAAAACGGTGCAGCTTGATTTCACCGAAGATGGTTTCGAATCTGATTCGTCAGCTTGGACAACAAAAACGCGGCTTAGGCTATAACTAGTGTTGTTTATTTCCGGGTTGAAGAGATGTTGACGACTGTGAGACGTTTGTTTAATAACGAGAACATTCAACGAATGTGTTTGCTTTTCTTTTACATATCTGCAGAACAGAGATATACATAGTGCATAGTCATTCCCCCTCTGCTTCTCCTATAAAATGTTCATGTTTGTTCTTTCAAACAAGCATGATATTTTTTTTCTTCTATTCTTTTCCCTTACACGAAGGTCAGATCTTATTTTTTTTTTATTTTTTTTTTTTTTTACAGAACCTCGTCATGAGGCAACAGGCCGCCTGCTATCTATACTTCCTGTATACTCTCTCTCTCTCTCTCTCTCTCTCTCTCTCTCTCTCTCTCTCTCTCTCTCTCTCTCTCTCTCAAATCCGTTCATTATAAGAAGTGTAGTATATTATACTACACTTCCGATGAATGAAATCACCTTGAAAATGAAAATTAAAATCAAGAGGAGTTTTATATAGAGACAAGTTTAGAATTATATAATGAACGTTTATAAAAGTGAACGCCACCACCGAAGCACAGTGACGTCACAACATGGCGGACGTAAACAATACTAGAGAGAGAGAGAGAGAGAGAGAATAATCGCTGTTTCATCCAAGGTCTATGTTGGTGTATCTAATCCCTCCTGTTCATGGTTGGGTTATGTAATTTATGATAGTTACCCAAAGAAAAAAAATGAAGAAAATGATGACAAAGGAGAAAATTGGAGAAAGGAAGGGGGATGGGCGATGATGATGATGATGAACAGACAGGAGAAAGAGGACGATAATAATAATAATAATAAAATGGCGGCAGTGGTTGTGGTGAAGAAGAAAACGGAGACAAGTAAAGAGGGGTAACTGAACAAAAAAGCTTACTAATACAGACATCCTCTACCCCCCTTCTTCTGTCTCCTGGATCTGGCCTTGAGGGAGGATTTTACACACACACACACACACACACACACACACACACAGGAGAACAATTATACTTACGTCTGTCCCTAGTCATTAACGATCCCATCCTCCCACGACCGATTATCTCTCTCTCTCTCTCTCTCTCTCTCTCAAAATGGGGACAACTTACAGCCAATTCTTTTCTTCCTTAAAAACGCAATAACCCACAAAATTATCACCCAATCACCTTAACATCAGTAGCATGGAAGTTGTTGGTAACCGTAAGCGAGATATCGTGAATTTTGATTTATACAGCATCTATCTATGTATCTATTGCCAGAAGCCTTAATCCCTTATACGGGGTGGCCACAAACAAATCAGCTCCACGTCACCCTGTCCTCCGCCATTTCACTGCACAGTATTGACACTGATAATTTTCGTGGCATCAGCTCAAATTGCGTTGTAAATACAAGAATATCGCGTAAAAAATAACTTTGGCTTTATATCAGGTTCTTGGTGGACAATGTTATGCTTCGAGCTATCCGTTTATAAGGAAAATAATAATCAATTTTTCAAACGCCGTAGAAAAATAAATGGTCTTCAATTCTGTGCTGTCCCTCTTTACGTCAAAACCGAAGCATAATGTAAAATTGTTCAGATACTATGTCAAAGGTATTTTCACAGGAAAGTGTGTGTGTGTGTGTGTGTGTGTGTGTGTGTGTGTGTGTGTGTGTGTTTAAACCCAATTTGTTTGTTTGTGTGTGTGTGTGTGTGTGTGTGTGTGTGTGTGTGTGTGTGTGTGTGTGTGTGTGTGTGTGTGTGTGTTTAAACCCAATCTGTGCTAATACTACGCTGCTACGCCAAGTATCAACACTGATGTATTAAGCTTCTTTATGGTCTAAAACTTGCAAGTGATCATGTAGATAAAATAATAGTTAAACACCACAAAACACAATCGATCATCACTCATACTATTTGATTTCAGAAGACTCGCTCGTGGCTTACCAATCTCCTAGACTTTTCCAGTGATATTATTGCTGTGTATGGTAAACCTAAATACGTCAATGCAATCTTTTAATTTTCAAAACACCAGAGGGAATTCGACAAAGTTCTCAATAAGGCTCCTTGCGAAACTAAATGACCAAAGTTTTCAGTGGTTTGAGGACGCAAATAAATATGTATAATTATTGGGAAGAAAGCAGAATGGATGGATGTTACAAGTGGAGTGCCTCATGGTTCAGTTTTGGGTCCCAGTTTGTTTCTATCTATCTATGGCCAGACGTCTTAATCCCGTAAAGAATGGCCACAAATAAATCGTCTCCATATCGCCCTGTCCCCTGCCATTTCGCTGCCCTCCCCTCCAACTTACACCCTCCCCCTCTCTCATATAGCACTCTACTTCGTCCCTCCATTCCCCCTCCCCCTCCACCTCACTCACACTCTCCATCCTCTCCATATGTTTCTAATTCATATAAACAATAATGACGAAGCCTTGTGTTGGAAAATACCCAGAATTATAGACGATACAAGAACAGTCCAGATACATAAATATAAAAGCAGAAAAACTGTATAGATCTTGATAAACAGTTCATTTGGGTTGAAAAAAGGTAAATGGATTATAACACTGACAAATGCAAAGTTTTAAATACAGTGAATAGAAGTGAAAAAGTTAATTACGTTTTAAATAATACTCAAGAAGGTAAACCAAGAAAAAAATCCAATAATAATTATACCAAATTTCTAAAAACCAAGTCGACAGCACACACAAGCAATAAAGACATAGGTTTGGAGTGTGAGGCTTTGACAGACATACAGAGAGACAGATACGAGTAATAATTAACACAGACACATAAAGACAGATACCAAGATCGTATTGTATCGTAGCGTTTATAAAGGCTCCAATATGCTTGCATGCGTCGGCCTTGGTCATCTAATGGCGGCTCTTCACGTTGCTCGATCTGTGGCAGCCTCCCAATTCAGTTCTGTATCCCTGAGGTCACACTCTATGACCTCCTCCCAGGTCTTTTTCGGTCTGCCTCCCGCAACCCTACCCTCAACACTCACACTTCTTACCCTCCGCACCCAACTGTCATCCTCCATCCTCTCCACATGCCCAAACCATCTTAGTCTGCCCCTCCTCATCGCAACAATAATTCACTCCAGTCCCATCCTTCCTCTCAACTCTTCTGTCGTAAACCTAGTCCCTCCCAGACCTCGCATTCAAGGACGCACTACACATCCATGAAACCAGTGTCACTTCTCTACGTTTGATCCTACGAATATCCTTTTCCTCAACTGCCCAGGTCTCACTACCATACATTACACTCCTAACACTTTCTGCATATAAAGATCCCTTAGCACGGAGGGAGGGCCCTCTCAATGTTAGGAGAGGCAACAGGTCCCTGAACTTCCTCCAGCTACTCCTTACCCTAGCCACAGAGCTAGCTCCAGCCCCACCTCCAGCACATAAGTGTCTCCCAAGTAATAAAACTCGTCTACACACTCAAGAGACTCACCAGCAAGATCTCGCCTGACAATCTCTACATGTTCTTCACGACATACCGCACATATGAAATCGGCAATATCTCGCAGTCTATCCCTGTTACCACTAAATCTCTTATGCACCCACTTATTACAACTACTGCACAAGATGGAGTTACGTCCCATATACATACATTCATACATACAGTAAACAATTGAAAAACAGATAGACACAGGCAGATATATATATATATATATATATATATATATATATATATATATATATATGTGTATATATATATATGTGTGTGTGTGTGTGTGTGTGTGTGTGTGAGAGAGAGAGAGAGAGAGAGAGAGAGAGAGAGAGAGAGAGAGAGAGATTCTTTTTTCAACTATCTGACCTGAACTCTGTGATTGGGAGCATTACAAAATATCTCCGCTATTGTTGTATCAGTGATTGTGTGGCAGACATCACACTCACACCACAATCACTCATCAATTCCCCCCCCCCCGCCTTTCATAACAATACGTCCCGCACCGCCATTCACACTGTTAGTAATGAAACGTGATTGATTCTGCGTTTCACAATTAAGAGAAACACACTCCACTGCCACAGGAGGGAGTCTGAGGTTGAGAATATTCGTCTGGCGCTAGCAAGAGGGTATATATGAAACGTGGGTGAATATATCTTGAAACAGGATATAATGTTTACTTTTTTCACTAGGAGTTTCGTCTGAGTAAAGTGTGGTGGTGGTGGTGGTGGTGACGATGATAGTGGTGGTGATGATAATGATGACGATGTTAGTGATAATGACGATGATGATGATTAATGACGAAAATGATGATGACGACAATAATGATAAAGAGGACAATATCAATACCACACACTAAGTACAAATATCCATGCTTCATAAACAATAAAAAAATATAAAAAAAAGCGATTAATACAGGTTGGTCAAGTCAGTAATTCTCAAATCTTTATTTTTTTCTCCCAAAAATTTAAAGAAACTGACGTATCATTTTCGAATATATATTGCAAAAGATATTAGAGGCTGTGTTTAGACTCATCGTTTATTCCTCTCTCTCTCTCTCTCTCTCTCTCTCTCTCTCTCTCACCTTTACTGCGTACCGGTAGTTGAAACTCCTTACCTGTAAAAGGAAGAAAAAAAAAATGTTAGAAATCACGATACATATATCAATCATTTCAGTACTGACTATTTGGATATTATATTTAAGCTAATACCAGGGGATTTATTGACCTAAGAAAACACTGGGGTATATATATGAGGGAGGGTGGCTTGGCGTGGCGGTGAATTGTAATCAAAGAAGGCTGGAGGGATTCTGGCTGTGACTCCTACTCTCGTCGGTTATGGAGGCAGCACAACACCTTACCGGTTTACTTAAGATATCTGTGCAAACCGTCTCCATATATATATTAAAAAAAAAAAAAAAGATACAGGAGAACAAGATATACTTTAGACAACAAATTATTAGGGAAGAAATGACATAATGCCTCCTAATTTACCAAGAATACGATTAAGGCGTCTGACAACATGAAGGAAATGAGACCCAGAGACAATGAAAAACGGAGTGCGATTTTTGTAAACATCGGCAATTAAATCAATTCGCCACTTTTAACAATTACAACTTCAGTTATAAACGTCTTTAAATTCTAATGGATCCTATTCAAACACTAGTCTGTCCTGATCTAACTCCATCGCTCAACCGAGACGTTCAACCCAAAACATCCCAGAAATAAGAGATGTGCCGAAGCGTGCGGAGTCCCGAAAAGTCAAGTTGGTCATGTAAACAAAGGCGCGCTTGCCGATCAAACATTCCGGGGAAGGGAGAGAGAGAGAGAGAGAGAGAGAGAGAGTGTTTGCCAGAGGTGTCAGGGTTAGTGAGAGAACAAACATGATCATTCTTTTCTCCGTTGGTGAGTCTCAACCCGTTATGTAAAGATTGAAGATTGCTTCATTGTCATTCTCCTCTCTCTCTCTCTCTCTCTCTCTCTCTCAACACACACACAAACACACACACACACACACAAAACCCAAACTCTCT
>NC_136983.1:2502165-2512165 GCF_032717465.1 Coenobita brevimanus | reverse complement strand
AAATCTGGGCCAAGTTAAGGTGAAAGAACTATAGTAGGGAAGTGCACAGAAGCCTCCCAAGCCAATCAGTATAATAACTCTTTTACACTCACTTCACTTCACTTCCTCTCTTCCTGGTCGGACAACACGCAATCACATTACAACTTCCTTCCTCGAAAACTCTCACTGCTGGATCTTTTATTATAATTCTCTATCCATACTTCTCACAGCATAATTTATTTCCTGGTAAACTCTTATTTCCAATGCCTATCATTCTTTATTCACGTTTCAAAGATAATAACTTCCTTCCTTGTAAGTTTCTCCACCGATATCTCATTTTTTTGTCATTGTCTAATATCTATTCATGCTTCAAACGTTGTAACTTCCTTCCTCGAAAACTTTCACTGCCATCAGTCATAATTATACACTTCTCATCTAACCTCCCACAAAGACATACCTAGTTTTCCTCGACCTTTAGTGGACCCAAACCCCGATCCGAGGCTTGTATTTCCCCTTTTATTAATGCTTCTACAAGGCATGCTATTTTTGCTCTGACTTGGCCTTCCTTTCCGGGTGTGCCGTCCCTTCAACACGCAAAAGGCCGATCGGTGACGTTGAGAGAGGGCGTTAAGATGAATCACCCCGTATGTCCTGTTAATCTCTTCAATCTCATTACGTGCTTTTCATTTCTATTACACTCACATTAAATTTTTAGAAACGGGTGGGGTTAGACAGAGCCTTCACTGATTTCCTCTTTGCTAGGAAGTTCTCAAATTTAATCTAGTTCAAAGTTAGCTAGGATAAAACAGAAAATAGATGCTCTCTCTCTAAAGGGTTAATGTTGATAAAGATTATACCTGATTTCCTGCTATATAGAGATGATTATACTCAGGTCTAGACTCTTTCCACCTCGTTTAAGGGCCAAGCAGCTTTCTAACATAGCCTAACAGGGATTTCTAACAGGCCTCGCTATGTAGTTTTGATGAGGTTGATGGCAAAGTGGTCTATCGTGTGTCTGCTCCAACCTGGCGAAGATCCCCAACCCCTTCCAGCTCAGTTTATGGCCAAGGGTAGCTAGACTGGAAGTGTGACTGGACTAGTGTGTGTGTGTGTGTGTGTGTGTGTGTGTGTGTGTGTGTGTGTGTGTGTGTGTGTGTGTGTGTGTGTGTGTGTGTGTGTGTGTGTGTGTGTGTGTGTGTGTGTGTGTGTGTGTGTGTGTGTGTGTGTGTGTGTGTGTTTCCTAACCTGACGAAGATCCCTAACTCTTTTGATGATGACGATGATGATGATGGTGAGGACAGTGGTGAAATGATGATGATGATGAACACAATAATTTCTCCTTATCACTTTCTGTAAGCGAATCATTAACATCATTTTAATATACAATGTAGTGACTCATGCAACAAGACTGCAATGGCAAAGGACAGTGCAAGGAAGCGCGCAACATTTCAGGTATTCTCTCTCTCTCTCTCTCTCTCTCCTTGAACATTTTTATTACCAGTTCAGTGCGCGAGGAAACGATAAATGCTGACTCTCTCTCTCTCTCTCTCTCTCTCTCTCTCTCTCTCTCTCTCTCTCACACACACACACACACATTATCCTATAGCTCAGTTGATATCCATGAGCAAAGATCTATTGAATTAGTAACCAAGGAGACGCATTCCTCCCTAACCAAAGTTAATTTAATTCCATATAATAACACTTTAGGTCTTGTCAGTCGTCCAGTTCCGTCAGATGAAGACAGACAACACCTATCTCCATCATTATTGGTCTCCCTCTCCTCCTCCTCCTTCCAACCTCCCCACTCTCACGTACCCATACCTACAACATTACCAACATAACTACCACCACCACCACCAAGACGCAACATCATTCTCACTACCATAACTACCATAATCATACCATACTACCACTGCCACTACCACAAACATTGCCAAAACTACCATCATCATAGCTACTACCACAACTGCCACTACTACCACCACCACAACACTGCCACAACTACAACCACCACTGCCACTACCACCATGACCACAACTACCACTGCCACCACAACTACCACAACTACCGGACCGCGAAGGCCACACACTACTATTATATCCCTCATACTATGGACCGCATTTCCTATCCATTCCCACCTACACATTTTTTTTTTTCATTGTATTCTTTATTCATATTATTCATTCTTATTGCCATTCATTTACCGCTTATTCAAGACTCCATTTATTACCCCCGCCGACGAATATGGACGGAGGTTATATATTCACCCTCGTCTGTCTGTGTGTTTGTCTGAATCCAAGAAATCTCAAAAAATTGCAATCCGATTTAAATGAAGTGTGGTGGATAGGTGGACTGTGGGTCAAAGAAGAGTGGATTAGATTTTGAAGTGGATCAGAATTCGGATGGAGGAATAAATCATAAATATCATATGTGTCGGTGGAGGTATACGCTCTCGGAGATTGCGTACTAGTTGTGTGGTAGTATCAGGCCGCTGTTGTTGATAAAAATGTTGGTAGTAGTGATTGTAGTTATGGCAAGATGATGATGATGATGATGATGATGATGACGATGATGATGAAGATGAAGATGATGACGATGATGATGATGATGATGATGATGATGAGGAGGAGGAGGAGGAGGAGGAGGAGGATGACGATGATGATGATGATGATGATAGTGGTAGTGGCTGTAGGGGATGTTGGTAGTCGTGGTAATAGTTGTTGATGTGTGAGGATGTTGTTGTTGTTGCTCAGAATGTTTGTAGTTGTGATAGGAAGGAGGGTACATCCGGGGGGGTGGGGGGTTGTAATGTCCCCAGTGTTCTGTCAAGGTCTCTCTCTCTCTCTCTCTCTCTCCGTATGTGATTTGATGCGATCTATTAGACAAAAGAAACATAAACTAATACAGAGAGAGAGAGAGAGAGAGTTTAAGATATTGTGTGTGTGTGTGTGTGTGTGTGTGTGTGTGTGTGTGTGTGTGTGTGTGTGTGTGTGTGTGTGTGTATCCTTTTTCTACACCTCCACCTCAAGGCATAGACAAGCATACCCTTTCCCTGTAGCCCTGACACCCTCCTACGGGGTATACACTTTCACATGTCACCCTCAAGGTCTTTGTCACCACTTGGGCACTAATACTAACCGTCCATATTGAATACATATTAACACCTGTCTCATAAAATTTAAAAAGTTATAAATAGTGAGTGTGTTTTCATATTTCCACTGCACTTCTTCGTCACTAGCACCATATTCAAGTGTTATTCTGTCTATCTATTGCCAGACGCCTTAATCCCATACGGAGTGGCCACAAATAAATCGCCTCCACGTCGCCCTGTCCCCCGCCATTTCACTGCCCTGCTCCCAACTCACACCCCCCTCTCTCATGTACCTCTCCACGCCATAACACTTCTTCGTGACTAGTATATATTCTAATGTTAATCCGTTGTTACCGACAGACAGAAAAAGGCAATACTACAGCCCTCCTCTTTTCCAAGCACTTCTTCGTGACTAGCATCATATTCTAGTGTTCATCTATTGGTACATCTCAGTGGCATAAAAAAGCGCTACGGCCCTATGTCTACTCCACAGCACTTCTTCGTGACTAGCATCGTATTCAAGTATTAATCTATTGCAACTTAATCGAGAGAGAGAGAGAGAGAGAGAGAGAGAGAGAGAGAGAGAGAATATAGGACGCTCTACTTACCTAAACATTATAGATTTTGGAGAGAAAGTGTATTTTAAAAAATGGCAGTAAAAGGGTTAATGGGGAAAAAGAAAAAATGCTCTCTCTCTCTCTCTCTCTCGTGTGTGTGTGTGTGTGTGTGTGTGTGTGTGTGTGTGTGTGTGTACTGAATTTACCGAGGCAAATATGCTTGCTTCCTCTTTTCAGCGTGTGTGTGTGTGTGTGTGTGTGTGCGTGTGTGTGTGTACATTAATATTCTAGATCAGCCCTGATCGTCATGTAATGGAAAGGTGTACACAATATATGCATATGTGTGTGTACAGTACCTCGAGTCAGGTTATGTACGTATGTATGTATGTACTGTATGTATGAATGTATGTATGTATGTATGTAAGTATGTACGTATGTATGTACAATATGAATGAATGTATGAATGGATGACTAAATGAATGTATATATATGTATGTACGTATGAATGTATGTATGTATGTATGTACGTATGAATGTATGTATGTATGAATGTATATACGTACAGTATTTATGTATGTATGTATGTACAGGATGAATGTATGGATGAATGGATGGATGTGACCACGAATGTATATATATGTATGTGTACGTATACAAGCATGAATATATGTTTGTGTGTACGAGTATACTGTTTATGTAAACTAAATGTGTATGTGTGTGCACCTCCTGCCAGGGTCGTGTATCTGTTTGCATGTGCGCATAAGTGTGTATGTATGTATGTACGCATGAGTATGTATGTATGTGTGTATATATGTATGTGCGCATGAGTATGTATGTATGTATGTATGTATGTATGTGCACGAGTAAGTATGTAGGTAGGTGTATGAGTGTGCACGTATGTGTGTATTTTGTGTGCATTACCGTGTGCGTGTCACCAACTACTGTATTATATCACTGTATATCTTAGTATTAATACATGTGCATATTATATTCCTGTGTAAGTATTTTAAGTAAACATGTGTACACCTCTCCAAATAGGTGTACATAGAGCCAAACAATATGACAAAGACGATGACTAGTGAGAAATGTCCGATGATTCCAACCCTCACGACAGAGAGAGAGAGTTATAACTAGTTTGTCTTCACCA
Source organism: Coenobita brevimanus (assembly GCF_032717465.1). Lineage (NCBI taxonomy): Eukaryota > Metazoa > Arthropoda > Malacostraca > Decapoda > Coenobitidae > Coenobita > Coenobita brevimanus. Next base: position 2,507,391 of record NC_136983.1, on the reverse strand, counting down.
GAGGGAACTGGGCGTGAAATTCCATAAGCTTTAGTTAGGAATGGATCTCCTTGGTCACTACTCAAAATTCCAAGCGCCTTAGGAATGAGTCTCCTTGGTTACTACTCAAAATGCCACGAGATTTAGTTATGAGGTAAGAATGAGTCTCCTTGGTTACTACTCAAAATTCCATGCACCTTAATTAGGAATGCGTCTCCTTGGTTACTACTCAGAAGTCCATGAATTATCTGAATCTTGGTTATGAGACAGGAATGAGTCTCCTTGGTTACTAATCAAATTCATCCTTCAATTTTTGTCCACACAACAAAATGCTATACTCCTGCCACTCTAACTTGGCCTAAAATTGCCATCCCTCCATCTATAATGCTGGTATGTAATGGCATTTTAACACTGGAATATGGTGCTAGTCACGAAGAAGTGCTATGGAAATGATGTAGAGCCGTAGCGTTGTCTTTATCTGCCACTGAGCTACGTGAAATAAGCTGCAAAAAGACGAAAATCTGGGCCAGGAAAGATGAATGATCTGTTTGGGGCTATATATATCCTTGCCACAGCACTTCTTCGTGACTAGCATCGTATTCTAATGTTAATCTCTTGTTATACCTCAGCATTCAAGTGTGTGTGTGTGTGTGTGTGTGTGTGTGTGTGTGTGTGTGTAAGGCTGGCTGGTCATGAATCACAGGAAGTACACACGAAATCACAGACAATACTGCCAACATTCTTGCACACACACACGCACACACACACACACACACACAGGCACTCGGTGATGGAGAGGGGCGCCTTCGTGTGGTGGCCCTGATATAACCGAGCTGCTCCTCTGCCTGGCTATACAAACGTCCCTCATCCCCCAGCCCTATCCCCGTGGAGAGTGTATGGTGAACTGCAGTAGTGGGGTAACTTCAGCCTGCAGTCCACCGGGTGCATGTTTTAGATGAACCTACGGCTACTACAACTGCTGCTACTACTACTACTATTACTACTACTACTATTATTACTATCACTACTACTACTTCTGCTATTTTACGAGTACTACTACTACTACTACTACTAATAATAATAATAATAATAATAATAAAAACAACAATAATAATAATAATAATAATAATAATAATAATAAAAATAATAATAATAATAATAATAATCTATCTATCTATCTATCTATAGCCCGACGCCTAATCCCGCAAAGGGTGGCCGCAGACAAAACGCCTCCAAGTCACTCTGTCACCCACCATTTGACTACCCTCCCCCATACTCACCCCCCCTCCCTCATATACCTCTCAACTCCATCCCTCCACCTCATCCTCGGTCTACCCCTCCCTCTCCCTCCCTCCACCTCACCTACATACACCCTCCTAGTCAGTCTTTCATTCTCCATTCTCTCCACGTGTCCAAACCACCTCAGTGTATTTCTCCTAATCTTCTCAACCACATCCACATCTACCCCACAACGTTCCTTCACTTCTTCATTCATCAACCTGTCCCTCCATGTCACTCCACATGCTCCTCTCAAGTAACTCATTTCAACTGCTCTCACTCTTGACTTGTTCCCCTCTTGCAAGGTCCACGCCTCGCTTCCATACGTCAGGGTAGGGATCACAATACTATCATGCAGTGACTTCTTAACTTCCATACTCACCTCCCTATTTCTCATCACTGCTTTCAGTGTACCAACAACCTTCCTTCCCTGCTGTACCCTTTCACGTACTTCATCCCCCAAACTTCCATCCTTACTCATCACACTACCCAAGTACTTGAATGCATCCACATTCTCCATATCCAAACCATCCAACCTCACTGCACACTCTGTGACTTCATTCCTCTCAAACACCATAACTTTACTTTTGTTTACATTATCTTTCAGCTTCCTCCTCCTACACACTGTCCCAAATTCATTCACCAAACCTTGCAACTCCCATTCACCTTCACTCAACAATACTGTATCATCAGCAAACAGCAACACCGGAAGCTTCCAAATCTCACCCTCATTCATTAGGGCCAGCCCCACATCCACTGCCCTACCTTGCACCTCCTTTACAACCCCATCCATATATATATTAAACAGCCATGGAGACATCACACAGCCCTGTTTAAGTCCCACATTGAGATAATAATAAATCTACTACTTTACAAGAACAACAACAACAACAACTACTACTACTACTACTATTATCTTCGCTAATGTAGCTGGACGGAGGTTAAGTACTGTGTTCACCGGGTGTCTGTCTGTCTGTCTGTGTACAAGATATCTCAAAAAGTTATTATCTGAGTTCAATAAAGTCTGGTGGATGGGTGGGCGGTGGGTCAAGGAAGAGCTGATTAGATTTTGAGAAGGATCCGAGTCTAATGTAGGAATAAATCATAAATATCATTGGCGTCATCAGTGGTTGTGAAACTGGGCAGACTAAGACCGTAGAGTTTACTGTGTGAGACCGTAAAAGTATTCGTCTGGCAGGAAAGAGGAATTTGAGCATTGCACCTTAACTTTTATTGGCGTTGGTGGAGGTATGCACTCCATGAATCCTTTGTAGTTATTATTATTATTATTATTATTATTATTATTGTTGTTGTCGTTATTGTGAGGACAAGCTTGGATGCTATTGATCTTTGGTAGGTCTATATCTGCATTTGCATAACACACACACACACACACACACACACATTCAGGTGAGAGTTGTGCTGAGTACTGTAATATTATACTACAGGTGTGTACAGTTACAAGTGTCCATACAAGTGTCGTGTACATAGAATAACAACTGTTTATTTCACACACACACACACACACACACACACACACACACACACACACACAAAGAAACCGTTCCCGCAAGAGAAAGAGAGAGAGAGAGAAAATGAATGCAACTCACACTTTTGGTTACCTGCCTGACCTCTCTCTCTCTCTCTCTCTCTCTCTCTCTCTCTCTCTCATTTTTCTTCTCCCCTTTCCTATTCTCTCGTTACCTTCCTTCCAGCCTTTCTTCCATCCTTCCTACTTTCCTCCCTTCCTACCATCCTTCCTTCCCTCCCTTCTCCTTTCGAGTTCTCCCTCTCTTCCTCCATCCTTCCCTCCCTCCCTCCCTCCTTTCTTTCTTTCCTCCCTCCTTCCTTCTGTTCTTCCTTCACTCTTCCTTCTGTTATATAATTTCCTTGTCTCTCTTCTTCCTGTGTTTCACTTCCTTCTTTCCCTATTCATCTTTTATCTACTTATATCTATCTATCTTCCTTTTCCATCTGTCCATCCATCTATCCATCTATTTAACTATCTATCTCTCAAGCTATCTACCTATCTATCTATTTATATGCATTTATCTATCCATCCATCTATCACTAACATTCAATCTGCCTATCACCTATATAACCTTCTATCTACCTGCCTACCTACCTATCTGTCTATCTATTTTCTATCTATCTATCTATCTTTTCATTGTTCCTTGACCCTCTCATTCAAACATGTGCAATAAGCGGAGGGCGGAATCTAGTAGACAAGTCACTTCCCCCTTCTTTCTCTCTCTCTCTCTCTCTCTCTCTCTCTCTGCAGGGAAAGGAAGTAATATACAAATAAGGAAAATATGGAAGGAAGAAAGGAGGGTAAGAAGAATGCGAGAGGGAGGGAAGGAAGGAAGGAAGTTATGAGAGGGAAAGGATATATGGATGGATGGATGGATGGACGGATGGATGGATGGATGGATTTAAGGAAGGAAGGAATTGGAGTGAAGGAAGGAAGGAAAGGACGACCGAGGGATGGATGGAAGATGCGATGGAAGGAAAGATAGCACGATGAATGGAAAGGAAGGAATGAAGGAAGGAAATATGGCTGAATGAATGGATAGAAGGAAGGAAGGATGAGAATTTCGTCAACTCCTTCTACCCACATTCCTTCAACAGGTACAATGACAATCAAAATCATATCCCTCCTCCTCCTCCTCCACCTTCATCTTCTTCTTCTTCTTCCCTCCTCCTCCTCCTCCTTCTTGCTTTACTATCCTTATCCTTCAGCATGTAGAATAGATCTCGTAGTCATAGTCTAATCTGTAACAAGAAGCCTCGAAAGGATCAAGGTGTGTTGCTGTTTGCTTTCCTTTGCATTCCTCCTCCTCCTCCTCTTTTTTTCTTCCTCGTACTCTTCCTCCTCTTTCTCATCCTCTTTCTTTTCCCAACCCTCTCCTTCCTGCCTTTCCTCATCTTCCTCCTCCTACTCCTCCTCCTCCTGTTTGTCCTCTTACTCCTTCATTTCCTCTTACTCCCATATCTCCTCCTCCTACTCCTCTTCTTACTCTCCCTCCTCCTCTTCTTTTTTCTTCCATCTTCTCCTCTACTTCTTCCTCCTCGTCCTCGTCCTCCACCTCCTCCTCCTCTTCATATCATCAATATCTCATTTATATCAGGCTCGCAGGCACGTTCAAACCCCTACTTCATTCCATTCCCATAGCCCCCCCCCAACTCTCTCTCTCTCTCTCTCTCTCTCTCTCCCCCTCTCATCTATCTATCTATCTATCTATCTGTATGTTCATCCATCCATCCATCCGTTCACCCTTCCCAGTTCTATCCATCCATCTATCTATCCATCCTTCCTTCCTCCCTCCCTCTTTCGTTCCTCCGTCCTTCCTTCATTCATCCACTCTTTTTCCTTCCTTCCTTCCTTTTTCTTTCTCTCTTCCTTCCCTTCATTTCTCTTCCATGTGCAGGATATCACCCCCCTCCCCCCCCTCAAAATATTCTGGATCAAGGCTTATCACCCACTGAAAATCCTCTACTACACCACACCAGATCATACCATCACAGGTCTGGTATTAGAGCAAAACTACACCAACTCATAACAAGCAAGTGGTATTACATTCTGACCCCATCCACACCACTTCACCATCACTGAGAATATCTGGTATGAAATCTGGGAGGCTACTGACTATAGCAGTCTTGGTCATGTTCGAACAAACACGCTAATACCATCACATCACACCAGCACACACGCCTTGTATTAATTTGTGACGCTATCCACTACACCACTACATCATCCACTACACCACTACACTACAGTACTACAGTAGTACACTACAGCACTGCAGAAGAGCACTACATTACAACACTCTCTTCTTGTTTCTCCTACCCTTCCTGTCGCTTCATATTGCTCTTTTTTCCACTTCATGTGGCTCTGCACGCCTAAAATGTTCCTGTAACGCAGGAAACCATTTACAACGCTGGGTGGTAATCATTTAACCAAATAATGGG
>NC_136983.1:2482165-2497165 GCF_032717465.1 Coenobita brevimanus | reverse complement strand
TAGCCCCGGGCCCCTACACTCATGGAGAAAGAAAGAGAAAGAGAGAGAGAGAGAGAGAGAGAGAGAGAGAGAGAGAGAGAGAGAGATGGAATGAAAAGGAAAATAGATTAATAGATTCAAAAACTGACAGACAGACAGACAGACAGATAAAGACAGATTGACAGATAAATAAATAAACAGAGAGAGAGAGAGAGAGAAGCATGGACAGAATAGAAAGACAAACATTAAGTTATAAAAATGCACATGTACAGGCAGACAGACTAATAGATAGATACGATTATCATACAGACAGACAGACAGACAGACTGAAAGATGGATGGATGTATAGATAGACAGACAGGAACGTTCTTTAAAAAGTAAAATTAATGGTTGGTTCGCTCGTCAGTACTACCGCTAAAGTTAACTGTTGTTATTATCGTTAATTAACTCTAGTTTGTCTGACCAAGCAGACCCGTCGACCATAGGTAACTGCTTCTATGAGGCTGTCCTATCCCACAGGTACAGTACATACACCGTGTAGGGATCCGGCGCCCCCACGTTGTACACAATGCTTCATCGGGGTAACACCCGGGAAATAGGTGGGTTGGCCACAGCTGCTCCAAACAGGGTGCACAGCTCCGCCACGTGTAGGCTTCTCGTCAGCACCATAATAAAATGTTAGGCGCAACAACCGTAGTGACCTCTGAGCACCTGAACCTGCCATAGACCCGCTCGTGCCGTACTAACCTAACGATAACTCAGAAAGCGTGAAACAGAAGCGAAGATTTGGTCAGCATCTTAACAACAAGGCAAGTGTAGCAGCGGCCTGTAGTTCCAGTCGTTCCAGTAACAGGATAACGACGCATATCAACATGGATGCAGGAAAACCACAGTGAAACCCGGAACCTGATGGAGGAGGAGTACGTGGCGGAACGAATAAACAGCTACTGGGAAATATGAGTCAATTTTGGTGGCAAGCGTCCCACCCAGCACTACGGACGTGATCGGCAACTTAATAGGATGCGTAAAGCGTACATACGTATGAGGACAGACACAGTATAAAGGCGTATCCCGTCTGAGTAAGTGGGTCCTTGCAACTTTTCCTAGGTGATTTATTTTGGACATTACACATTATCTTGTATTTCACTTAACTCTGTAACACACACACACACACACACACACACACACACAGAAAAAAAGAAACCCCCTAGCACATTTTTCTCACCGATTTATTTTGCCAAGTATATGTCTTTATTTTCCAGACAGAATGCATAAACACTATAGAAGGTATTAAAGAGCTATACGCAGAAATAAACCACTGAGGAAAAGGTGCTAAGCTCTTGTTTATTAAGTCTGTTTGGCGGTGAAGTATGGAAGAAGAACTTGCTTCGTTTCTCCCGTTTTCTTTGTCACTTTCCACTGCTGGCTATTATTACAAAGATGAAAAAGTCTTCTTCCTCTCTCTCTCTCTCTCTCTCCACATAATCCCTCAGCAAAATAAACCGGTCAGCCACAATTGACAATAAAGCATCGAAATTAAGCCAGAAAAATCACATTCAATAAAATCTTCAGCTAGAACTTAATACCCAGTCTAAAGGGGTTATAGGTTTGTCTCAGCTGAATAAAACCGTCTGGCATGAGTGAGAGGCTGATAGTGAAGTTAAACCGTGTGGGTGAAGTGGATATAACTGATGGATATTACGCAAGTGTGAAGTCAGTGAGGAATTTATCGATAAAAACATATGCTTCTTTTACATACACTGTGGTCGTATTATTATTATTATTATTATTATTATCATTATTATTACCACTATTATTATCATTATTATTATTATTATTATTATTATTACCACTATTATTATTATTATTATTATTATCATTACTATTACTACTACTATTATTATCATCACTATCACTATCATCATCATTATTATAACCATCATCATCATCATCATCACCACCATCATCATCATCATCATCACCACCATCATCATCATCATCATCACCACCATCATCATCATCACCATCACCACCACCATCATCATCATCATCATCACAATTATTCTCTAGTTGTATCTTCCTCTTATTAAAAAAAAAAGTTACATATATCGGATGCACAATATTCCGACCCATCCTTTGTCATAACTATACTCTTTTCACTCCAATCTGGCCCAAAAATATCGTCTCCAGCCTTCAATGCTGAAATGTGGTGGTAGACTTACACTAGAATATAATACTAGTCACGAAGAAGTGCATACGGAGATTGACAGTCACAGCAAAGGAAAAAATCGAGGTCAGAGAGAGAGAGAGAGAGAGAGAGACGTGTGTGTGTGTGTGTGTGTGTGTGTGTGTGTGTGTGTGTGTGTGTGTCTGTGTGTGTGTGTGATGTAGTGTACTGCGAGTTGTAAAGTGTTCGCCAGTTCTTCAGCGAATGATAATATATTAACTTTGTAACTACGTAATGTTTAGCTTGTTTTAATTTAGACTTTCGTAGTAGTAGTAATAGTAAAAGTAGTAGTAGTAGTAGTAGTAGCAGTAGTAGTAGTAGTAGTAGTAGCAGCAGTAAAATAAGAGTACAGTAGCAGAAGTAGTAGTAGTAGTAGTAGCAGCAGTAAAATAAGAGTACAGTAGCAGAAGTAGTAGTAGTAGTAGCAGTAGTAGAAATATACAGTACTGTATAGTAGTAGTAGCAGTACAAGTAGTGATAGTAGAAATGTGAACCCTGTGGAGTAGTAGTAGTAGTAGTAGTAGTAGTAGTAATAGTACAAGTAGTAGTTATAGCCCCAGGTTCATAGGAAATGTGAACCCTGTGGAGTAGTAGTAGTAGTAGTTGTAGCTATAGCCCCAGGTTCATAGAAAATGTGAACCCAGTGGAGTGCGGGCTGTTTTCTCTATCCTACACCGCACCATCCTTACTCCGGGGGATAGGGAGGGAGTTGAGGGACGTGTGTATAACCAGGCAGTGGAGCCGCCCAGTTATATCAGTGCCACCACGTGAAGGCGTCCCTCTCCACCACCCCTGAGTAAAATCGTCTGGCGGTAAAAAAAAAAAAAAAAAAAAAAAGAGAAAAAGAAGAAGAAAGAAAGAAAATGAAAAAAGAAAACTAGAAAATAAAAATAACCCCGATTATTTTGGCGGCCATCTTGGTATACGTGACCTAAATCTATCCCTCTGACCTCGATTGACCCGCTAGACCGGAAATGACGCAAAAAGACGTAATTGGCTGACATAGACCCGTATCCTAGTTGGCAAAGGTTTCGTAACGCCTTTTGCTATGCGATTTATTTAACTTCTTACAACTTGATACTTTGTGTTACTGTTTTTTCTGGTAGTGACATTGTTTGCCTCATTAATGAAGAGAGATTGTACAGTACAGTAGTAGTAGTAATAGTAGTAGTAGTAGTAGTGGTGGTGGTGGTGGCAGTAGTAGTAGTAGTAGTAGTAGTAGTAGTAGTAGTAGTGGTGGTGGTGGTGGTGGTAGTAGTAGTAGTAGTAGTAGTGGTAGTAGCAGTAGTTGTAGCAGTAGTAGTAGTGGTAGTAGTAGTAGTAGTTGTTGTTGTTGTTTTAATAGTAACAATAATAATAATACTAATAATAATAATAATAATACCATCACCCCCACACCACCCCCACCCCCACCACCATCACTACCACAATCACCACCACCACCAACAACAACAACAATTAACAGCTTACCAACAAACGCAATAAAACGAAAGGCTAAACACACACACACACACACACACACACACACACACACACACACACACACACACACACACACACACTCATAAGCTTCCCACACATTTCGCCCCCCCCAAAAAAAAACAAATAAAGCAAGCACTACGTCAGCTTTGTCCGATCACCTTCACCTTATCTCTCTCTCTCTCTCTCTCTCTCTCTCTCCTACTTTCACTCAAACTCGAATCTCTGTTGACATTTTTCTTCGTACGCTTATGCCTCTCTCTCTCTCTCTCTCTCTCTCTCTCTCTCTCTCTCCAAGTCATTCCAACTTTCACTCAAACTCCAATCTCTGTTGACATTTTTCTTTGTACGTCTGATGAAATCTCTCTCTCTCTCTCTCTCTCTAACTCGAATCTGTTTACATCTTTCTTCGTGCGTCTGGCGGTTGCATTCTCTCTCTCTCTCTCTCTCTCTCTCTCTCTCTCTCTCTCTCTCTCTCTCTCTCTCTCTCTCTCTCTCTCAATACTTTCTTTTTTCCAACTTTTAACAGGAAAAACCAATTATATTTTTAAATAATAGTGAGAATAATATTTTAACGACTTCAAAGGCTTTTACACCAATTTTCCCCTCGCTGATCCTCTCAACGCCAAATTAAAAACCTGTTAAAATAAACACCCTTAGCACAACCCAACTGATAAATATGAACAGAGGTAGATGGACTGATAGATAGATTGACTGATAGATAGATAGGTAGACTGATAGATAATAAGCAGAGATAGATATTCTTGAAATCAGTAATTAAACAAACTCCCTCAGCACAACGCAAATGATAAATATGAAGAGGCAGATAGACAGACAGATAGATAAACAGATAGACAGACAGATAGATAAACAGATAGATAGACAGATAGACAGACATATACTCTTGAAATCAGTTATAGTCACAAATCCTATAACAATACAAACTGCAAATAGTTGTCGCCAATATTAACGATCACAACTGACGCAATTTGAAAAACTTGAAATAAAACACAATATTTGAATACTCCCTAATCCACGCCTCAACGAAAATGAATAAAACAAGACTTAGGCACCCACTGAAAATATAGTGATTACGGAAGCTCGAAATATATACCTCAAAATAAAAAAAAAATATAGCAGTTTCTCGAGCCGTTGCGTTCGTTGGTGGCGTCACTTTCAAAACTGGAAAAATATATAACAAAAATACTAATAACAACTTTCCATTTCCCAACGCATAATTGCATAAAATTAAATATACAGCCAAAAATAAAAAAATAATCGAAATGAGAGAAATAGAAAAAGATTATATTCGTTGTCTCTTAATTTCAGTGTCGTAGGTTCATGTGGAGGAAATTAGACCTTGGATTCATCCTTCCATCCATCCATCCTTCATTCCTTCCATCCATCCATCGTTCCATCTTCCCATCCATCATTCCATCTTCCCATCCTTCCATCCATCCATCCTCCCAACTTCCCATCCATCCATCCATCCTTCTACTCATCCATCCATTCATCCTCCCATCCATCCATCCTTCCTCCCATCCATCCATCCTTCCATCCATCCATCCTTCCAACCATCCATCAATCCCTCCCTCCCTTCCGCCCTCCCTCCCTCCCTCCATCCATCCTTCCATCCATCCATCAATCCATCCATCCTTCCATCTATCCATCCATCCATCCTCCTATCCATTCTTCCATCCATCCATCTTCCATCCATCCATCCATCATCCAATCCTTTTTACACCATTAGGAGTGTAGGGGCCCGGGGCTAGGCTACTCAGTCCCGACATTTAAAGCAAGGATGACCAGCCTCATTCGCCCCTGAGTGGCATTATGTGAGCTATAAACCCCATTTCTTGGATTTAAACCTTTAAGAGGCCTATCTGGTTGTAGTAGTAGTAGCAGCAGTAGTAGTAGTAGTAGTAGTAGTGGTAGTAGTAAGTAGTAGTAGTAGTAGTAGCAGTAGCTGTAGCAGTATTATTATTATTAATAGTAGTTGTAGTAGTAGCAGTAGTAGGAGAGAGAGAGAGAGAGAGAGAGAGAGAGAGAGAGAGAGAGAGAGAGAGAGTTATTTCCCAGACAGATGCCTCACAAACCCAGATCGAATTTCATCTTCACTGAAACAAAAAATTACCACACACTTCACAAATTATACTCGAAATTAAAAACATAATAATAATAATTTTTGATGATAAAGATGAAGAATAACAACAACAACAACAACAATCTATCTATCTATCTATCTATAGCCCGACGCCCTAATCCCGCAAAGGGTGGCCGCAGACAAAACGCCTCCAAGTCGCTCTGTCACCCACCATTTGACTACCCTCCCCCCAACTCACCCCCCCTCCCTCATATACCTCTCAACTCCATCCCTCCACCTCATCCTCGGCCTACCTCTCCCTCTCCCTCCCTCCACCTCACCTACAACAACAACAATAATAATAATAATAACAATAATAATAATAAGCTTAATTCTCAAGACATTCTATTTCCTTTTAGTCTCATTCAGCTCAGGATAGACTTTTCGAGCCTAACACCTCTTCCCTGGCGATTTATTTTCAGATATGGGTGACCACTAACATTGTCTACGTTATTTGTGCAGAGTATGGCGATATCAGAAGGATTTATAGAACGCAGAGGAGGCCACTGAGGTATAATAAACAAAATAAATCGCTTAGGAAAAGGTGTTAGGGAGCTTTTATAGTCTTCATTAACCCCATCGCTAAAGCAGACCTCCCTTCACCTGTATAAATCGCCTGTGGAATGCTGTTGCGACTTTGACTTGTTTGTGCAGGACGAACGAGGAATATGGGACGGTTTACACTCTCCGTTCCTCGCTCTCTATCTACTGCCGGACGCCATAATCCCGTAAGGGGTGGCCGTCTGTCTTTGAGTTAGAGGTTTTACGGGGAGGGGCACTAACCCCCCGCCAACCCACCTGTTGACACGTAGAGAACACGTATGGGTTGGTTATATGGTTACCACCCAGCGCTGTAAATGGTTTCCTGGCTTACGGGAAACCATTAGGCTTGTCACTCAATGTAAAGTCACATGAAAAGGAAAGAAAGAGTAAGAAGGAGTGACAGGGAGAAATAGGAAGCGAGGAGGGCAGACACAAAAGATTGATAAAAGTGGAGGACTAAGTAGCTAGCACTACATCGGGTGAGTGGATGATGGTCGCCGCCACCTATCACCAACTCTTCCTGCATAACACAGATATAACCTACAATAATTAATCTCTCATAGCTAAGATATGCATTTTGTTGGAGGAACAGGAGACACACACACACACACACACACACACACACACACACACACACACACACACACACGAGCACAAACACACACACACACGAGCACAAACACACACACACACCATCGAACTGAAAAGATTAAACGTTATGGGGACCGGTTTAAGGTGATAACTGACAAATCCTTTAAATTCATCAGTAATTTCAAAATGATTCAGATCCTTTATACATGCCGCCCCTGGGATCACTTTCACTTCGGTCCGCCATATTGAGTGTCTTGCGTCAATAAAAAAATCATGTACAATTATATTACCTTACGAGGAAGTAGTTATTGACATTTTGCTGAGAAGTTTGAATTTAAATACATCTGGAATAATTATTTGTGACTAAATTAACCCACTGAGTGCAATCAGACATACTACTACTACTACTATTACTATTACTACTACTATTACTACTACTACCACCACTACTATTACTACTACTACTATTATTACTACTACTACCACTACCACTACTACTACTACTACTACTACTACTACTACCACTACTACTACTACTATTAACACTACTACTAATACTACTAACCACCACCACTACTACTACTACTACTACTACCACCACTAATACTACTACTACTACTCGGAATTCTCGTCAGTTAAGGAAGCTCCCAACACCTTTTCCTAAGCGATTTATTTTGTTTATTACACTTTACTGTTATTACGTTACACAAACCCTTCCAGTATCGCCGCACTCTATATAAATAACGTACAAACTTAACCAGCCATAGCCAAGAATAAACTGCTGGGGAGGAGATGTTAGGGAGTGTCAATACCCGGAGAGAGAGAGAGAGAGAGAGAGAGAGAGAGAGAGAGAGAGAGAGAGAGAGTCGTAGCCCTTGCCAAGACAGGGGAAGTCCCAGGAAAGCCACAATCCCTCCATAATATCACCAAATACATCAAAACTCCCTCATACACCTTCTTGGCCTTCCGTATACCACCTTGGCCCTCTGTATACCTCCTTGGCCTTCTGTATACCTCCTTGGCCCTCTGTATACCTCACTGGCCCTCTGTATACCTCCTTGGCCCCCTGTATACCTCCTTGGCCCTCTGTATACCTCCTTGGCCTTCTGTATACCTCCTTGGCCGTCTGTATACCTCGCTGGCCCTCTGTATACTTAGGTGTAGGTGTATAAGGTCATCTGAAGGAGCTCTTGTGTCAGTTTTATTTATTATTTTATTTTTTTAATTCCGAGTCTGTTGTGAAAATCTTTAAACTGGCCCTTGGAACTGAAGAACGACACACACACACACACACACACACACACACACACACACACACACACACACACACACACACACACAGCACCCAAAAACATTCATAAACATTTACTAAAGGTTATTCCCAAACGCTTCGTCCTGCTTTCAAAATGTTTAGACGGAAAATTCTTCAGGCGCGTTTTTTTTTTTTTCTTTCCTTTTCTTTTTTTTTCCCATCAAGTCCTCACCTACACATCTTACTTAGGGGAAAACCAGGCGATATTTTGCAGTGGAGAGAAATCCTGCAGTCAAAACGGTTATGATTTGAAGAGTTTAAATTCAACGACATTTAGGGCGCAGAAATCAGTCAATCTATAGCCCGACGCCCTAACCCCGCAAAGGGTGGCCGTAGAGAGAGAGAGAGAGAGAGAGGAGAGGGTTTTGACAACAATATGGAGAGAAAGCGAAGGTACGAGGGATAGAAATTAGTGAGCCAAATTAATGACGCAAAAAAAAATAGCTTAGCTGATATTTAATTACATATAAAAAAAAGGCTTATGTACTTAATATTTTACGGCATTTAAAATTGTAATAAATCTATCTATCTATCTACTGCCAGACGCCTTAATCCCTTACACGGGGTGGCCACAAACAAATCGCCTCCACCAATAAATAAATATAAAATGGAGTAATATGTCGCAGATGTAGATAATATTTGCTTTGGTCGGTACTCTTATCGGTTAAGGAAGCTCCCTAACACCTCTTCCTTAGCGATTTATTTCTGGATACGGCTGGATTATATAAGTTTGTAAATTGGTAGTATCTGAATGATATAATGACAGAGACGAGGATAATGAGGATTAACAAGCAAAATAAACAACTTAGGAAAAGGTGTTAGGGAGCTTTCAACCGATGACAATACATGTCAATAATACTCCTAAGCCCGTACAGAGAGAGAGAGAGAGAGAGAGAGAGAGAGAGAGAAATTTGGCGTTAGCTGTAATGGAAAGTGAAGAGTTGTCCCGGAGATGAGAGGGTTGATAAATGGTTTATTTAAATAATTCACCGTACTTGTTGCTTGAACTGAGATTTCGTTAACGTACGCCTAACGGAAAAAAAACTGTAGAGAAGGAGGTGGAGGAGGAGGAGTAAGAAATATAGGAGGAGGAGGAGGAGAAAAATAAAAGAAGGGCAGAGGAGGGAGGAGCAGAAAGAGGAGTAAGAAGAATAGGAGGAGGAGGAGGAGGAGGAGAAAACTCGAACTGGAAAGACAGAGAAAGGCTCCAGGAGAAGAGAAAGGGAAAGGTGAGGAAACACACACACACACACACACACACACACACACACACAGGGAGGGGGGCTTTGACAACAATAGGAAGAGAAAGCGAAGGTATGAGAGAGAAAGAGAGAGAAAATATATATATATATTTCCCAAACACACACACACACACACACACACACACACACACACACACACACACACACACACACACACACACACGGACACCCATTCTACACACACGAACAAGGGCAACCACAATTATAGTCAATTTCCAGACAACGTAACGTACACGGACAAATTTTAAATACGTACACGGACAAAAATACGCACACGGTTAATTATGAAAAAAAAAAAAAAGCTCATTTACGTGATACCTAACGCCAGGCGATTTATTTAACTCCGCCTAAATGTTAATACGGACAAAATTAAACTCTTACGGACAAGGTCATAATATTAACAAACTACTAGGCTACGGACAAAGCAGATAATATACGTACACGGTCAAAATACGTACACGACCAAACATGTACACTGCCATATACGTACACGGCTACGTACACGCACGGTCAACTATGTACACGGCCGAAAATATACACGGTAATATACATACACGGTTAAATATGTACACGGCCAAACATGTACACTGCCATATACGTACACGGCTACATACATACACGGTCAAATATGTACACGGCCGAAAATGTACACGTTAATTTACATACACGGTCAAATACGTACACGGCCACATACATACACGGCTATATACATACAGGGTCAAATATGTACACGGCCGAATATGTACACGTTAATTTACATACACGGTCAAATACGTACACGGTCAAATACGTACACGGCCACATACGTACACGGCTATATACATACACGGTCAAATTACGTACACGGCCACATACGTACACGGCTATATACATACACGGTCAAATTACGTATACGGACAAAATAAATGGACAATAAAGGTATATAAGTGACAATAACAAGGACGAAGGAAGTAAAGCAATTATCATTACCGAAATTATCGATATGAACTGCCTCCTTGCTCCATCGGCCAATGTGTATGTTCCAATTTACTGTTATTTGCCGTTATTATTTGAGAGAGAGAGAGAGAGAGAGAGAGAGAGAGAGAGAGAGAGAGAGAGAGAGAGAGAATGGTGAGATGGACAGATGATAAGGATAGTAGAAAGAGAGAGAGAGAGAGAGAGAGAGAGAGAGAGAGAATGATAAGGATAGTACAGAGGTAGAGATATACAGATAGACTGACCGTATGTGGATAGATAGTTATAGGGGCCGACAGACAAACAGATAGACAGAGGTTAAAAACGAAGACTAACAGTTACAAAGAGCTTAAAAAAAAAAAAAAAAGGCAAAAAGACATACTACATATAAGAGTTCTTTTCTGTTGCCTTCCATTACGAAATTCAAAAAAAAGAAAAAAAAGAAAAAAAAAGAAAGAAATAGCAAAATAAATCCCCAAAATACCACGGAGGAAGCGGCAGTGATTTTACGGATTGACGGATTTAAATTTCACGGTCTAAATTTCTCGAGATGTATAGCGGTTGTGTTATATTTTGAAATCAGGACTCACAAACAAGCCTACTTCCGCTTTAATCCTAACCTAACCTAACCTAACTTAACCTCATGGGCGTCCGGAGGGGGGGCAAGGGGGGCAGTTCCCTCCCCCCCTTAGAATTCCAAAGTGCTTCAGCTCTTGTTCAAGGATGATTGAGTGATTTGAGTCGATTCCTGCATTCTGTCACTTTATGCATTTGATGTAAATCCTGTAACTCATGTAAGTATATGTCTATGCCTGTTTAGAGTGTGTGTATTTTGTTGGAGGGACACAAGTTAAGAGTGAGAGCAGTGGAAATGAGTTATTTAAGAGGAGCCTGTGGAGTCACATGGAGAGACAGGCTGACAAATGAGGATATAAAGGAGCGTTGTGGTGTGGATGTGAATGTGATAAGAAGCGTTAGGAGGAACACACTGAGGTGGTTTGGCCATGTGGAGAGGATGGAGGATGAGAGACTGACGAGGAGAATGTATGTGAGTGAGATGGAGCGGGGAGAGGGAGGGGGAGGCCGAGGATGAGATGGAGGGATGGGGTGGAGAGGTATATGAGAGAGGGGGGTGTGAGCTGGGAGCAGAGCAGTGAAATGGCGGGGGACAGGGCGACGTGGAGGCGATTTGTTTGTGGCCACTCCGTATGGGATTGAGGCGTCTGGCAATAGATAGATAGATTCCCCCTCCCCTTACAAAAAATCCTGCGGACGCCCCTGCCTAACCTAACCTAACCTAATCTAACCTAGCCTAACCTAACGTAACCTGACCTGACCTAACTTAATGCCTCCCTATTACAACATTTCGAAAAACTGAATTCGCGTAATCTAAATCCGCCGATCCGTAAAATCGTAGAGCCGTGGAGGAAGTTGACAAAAATCATCTGCTTATTCCGTTCTTTTTAAAATTACGAAAACAAAGTCATTCTTAACATTGTCAAAACGAACGAAACAACATAAATACAAAAATGAGGAAGTAAGGAAGCACTGACAAAAAATATACATATATAACTTATTCCCATCATAAACAGGAGAGAGAGAGAGAGAGAGAGATTACCTCCGACAAGATTATGTTTTATCCCGCGTTTGAGGCGTCTGGCAAGATAGATAGATAGATTGTTAGTTTGTTTGTTTGTCTGTTAGCAGATTTACTCAAAATGTTATGAACAGAGTATGATGAAATTCTGAGGAAGGGTGGGCCATGGGCTAATGAAGAAATTATTTAATTTGGGGGCGGTTCTGGATGCGGAGTATCCCGCACAACATCTCCAAACGTTCTCTGTAAATTTCAATGAAATTTCGTGGAAAGGTAGGCCATGGACCAAGATAGAATCGATTGAATTTTGGGGGCGGATGCGGATCCTGTATCCTACATCCACAGATCCAAATCCGGATCCTTTTTAATGGCAACGACACTGGCGGAGGTGTGCGCTCTGAGTGGTTTCTACAAATACTGCGCTGTATGTGACGATTTAAAGGACGTTGTGGCGGTCTGAATGACGTGACACTTTGCTGTACGTTTGAACAAAGTGACTGTTAGGGCTGGCTGACGCTGCAACGGTCTGGAACGGTTAAAGACGCCGTCATGGTCTTCAAGGATGTGATAATTCTCTCCGAAAAGGAGAGTATGTTTTCACTCCTGTTTGTTTGCTTGTTAGTTTGTTTGTTTGTCAGCAGGATTACTCAGAAACTAAAGGTGAGATTTGGACCAATTTTAGTGGGTAGATAGCCCATGTCCCAGGGAACAATCGATTAACTTTTGGGACCGATCCGTATCGTATTAGACTCTGGATCCGGCAAAAAGTTTTTGCGAAGCCCTAATCTATGCTGAGAAAACCTAACCCATTATGAAGAGTGGTTTGGAAATTACGTTGCCCCTGTCAGGGCGATGAGCTCCACTGAGTGCCCCTCTAGTTTGAAATACCGGGACGTTTGAAAGGTGTGACGGCTGGGGACGGTTAACGAAGCTGTGACGGTTGGAGACGGTAAAGACGCCGCCATAGTTTTGAACAATGCGATGGTTTGAAATAGGTCTGAGAGGTGTGACGGTTAGGGAAGGATGAAGATGTGACGGTTAAGAAAAAATGATAATAAAAATAATAATAATAATAATAATAATAATAATAATCATGGTGGAGGATTAGTGCCCCTCCCTGTAAAACAATTAACTCTAAGCCCTTGGCCACCCCGTTTGGGATACATGGCGTCTGGCAATGAATGATGAATGAATGAATGAGGAGGAGGAGGAGGAGGAGGAATGTCACTTTGAAGGATATGATGTTTGAAATAGAGTGGTTCCTAAATAGCGTTACACTGAAAACTTCCCTGATTGTATTTACGTGCTGTGGGGACGGCTCAGTCTGCAGGTGTGGGCGTGGGTGTGGCAGTGAGGGTAAGAAATTAATGATGAACGGCTGATTCTGAAAACTCTAAGCCGTCGGGGGGTGAGAGAGAGAGAGAGAGCTTCCTAAATCCATCGTAATCAGTGACCCAGATACCATTTTCTTTATTTTTTTTTCTTATTTTCTCCCCAAGGACTACGAGGTCAGGTGCTTGGATAGGCTAGGCTGGGCCGCGCTAAGCTACTTCCTCCCTTACGCCCACTTCTGCCCTTCATCTTCACTGCTCTCTCTCTCTCTCTCTGTAAGTGTGTGTGTGTGTGTGTGTGTGTGTGTGTGTGTGTGTGTGTGTGTGTGTGTGTGTGTCTCCCCCCCTCTCTCTCTATCAGTGTGTGTGTGTGTGTGTGTGTGTGTGTGTGTGTGTGTGTGTGTGTGTGTGTGTGTGTGTGTGTGTGTGTGTGTGCTCTCTCTCTCTCTCTCGACACTGAGCAGCCTATAATGTTCACCCCTTCACCATGAGAGGCGTCCCTATGCTGAGTAAAATCGACTCTATTTATTTATTTATTTATGCCTAACAGATCCCTAACCCATTTATTTCAGTTACTGGATGAGACGCGCCTTCTCTCAGTTAAAGAAGCTCCCTAACACCTCTTCCCAAGCTATTTATTTTGCTTATTATGCGTTACTCTCGTCTTTTTAGTTTTTTTATTTATGCCCAACAGATCCTTAACCCATTTATTTCAGTTACTGGATGAGACACGCATTCTCGCTGTTAACCAAGCTCCCTAACACCTCTTCCCAAGCTATTTATTTTGCTTATTATGCCTTCCTCTCGTCTTTTGTGTTGCCTAAGTCATGCTATTATCGCCATACTCTGCGTAATGTGCAAAATGATGTTAACCAGCCGAGTCAAAAATTAAATAGCTGGAGAGAGAGAGAGAGAGAGAGAGAGAGAGAGAGAGAGAGAGAGAGAGAGAGAGAGAGAGAGTGTGCGTGTGTGTGTGTGTGTTTACAGATGAACAAAGGAAGGAAAAGCAAATTAAACAAAAAAATCCATACACCAGACAACAGACATTGTCCATTAATAATAATAATCATCATCATCATCTAAGATGTGGACTTTAACCGCTGTAGGTTGAAATTTGAAGTGAAACTATAATAATAATAATAATAATAATAATAATAATAATAACAATAATAATAATAATAATAATAATAATCTAAGATGTGGACTTGAACTGCTATAGGTTCAATTTTAGAAGGAACCAACCTGGAGAGGCGAGTTGCAAGAAGACTGGGGGGGTAACTTTGACTAGAAACCAAGGAGACTCATTTCTACCACTAAAGCCTCATCGAATCTAATGCAATCGGGACATAATATTAAAGAGTTGAGAGTGGGCCAGTTCCATCAGATGAAAACGAATAAAATACACGGGTAGCGAGCGGTACAAATAGTCTCCCGTATATTCGCACCGACACAGAACGCACAAATAACCTTCCGTATATTCGCACCGACAGACAGCGTACGAATAACCTTCCGTATATTCGCACCGACAGAGAACGCACGAATCACCTTCCGTATATTCGCACCGACGTACATTTTTTTGGCT
>NC_136983.1:2464665-2472165 GCF_032717465.1 Coenobita brevimanus | reverse complement strand
CGAAAATTACAAAAAATACAAAATCGAAAATGAAAAAAAAAAATACGAACTCGAAAAATGAAAAAAAATACAAACTCGAATAAAGAAAAAAATACAAACTCGAAAATGTAAAAAAAAAATACCAATTCGAAAATGTAAACAATACAACCTCGAAAAAGAAAAAAATACAAACTCGAAAAAGACAATAATAAACTCGAAAATGGAAAACAAATACAAACTCGAAAAAGAAAAAAACAAACAAAATGGAAAACAAATACAAACTCGAAAAAGAAAAAATACAAACTCGAAAAAGAAAAAATACAAACTCGAAAAAGAAAAAATACAAACTCGAAAAAGAAAAAATACATTAACTCGAAAAAGAAAAAAAATGTAAACTCAAAAAAGAAAAAATGCAAACTCGAAAAAGAAAAAATATACTCTCGAAAAGGAAAACATACAAACTCGAAAAAGAAAAATATATGAACTCGAAAAAGAAAAAATACGTAAACTCGAAAAAGAAAAAATATATATACTTGAAAAAGAAAAAAACGCAAAAGAAAATATACACACACACACACACACACAAAATACAAACGAGAGAGAGAGAGAGAGAGAGAGAGAGAGAGAATATAAACTCATAAAACAACACCTGCGAGTCAATCCAAGACCTTGACGTAAATTGCTTGTTATATGTAAAGACCATTAATTTTGTTGTATTTGTCTATTTATCTATCTACTGTCAGACGCTTTAATCCCGTAAGGGGTGGCCACAAACAAATCGCCTCCATGTCGCCCTGTCCTCCGCCACTTCATTGCCCTGCTCCCAGCTCACACCCCCCTCTCTCATATACCTCTCCACTCCATCCCTCTATTTCATCCTTGGCCTCCCCCTCCCTCTCCCCTCTTCCACCTCGCATACACTCTCCTCGTCAGTCTCTCCATCCTCTCCACATGGCCAAACTTTGTAACTTAAATAAAAAGGAATGATCAAACAGACTACTATACTCCTTCTAAAGTAACTTGGTCCAGATTTTCGTCATTTTGCATCTTATTTCACACAGTTCGGTGCAAAATAAGCCAATATTACGGCTCTACATCCCTTCTATAACACTTCTTCGTGACTAGAGCCAAATTCTAGTGTAAATCTATTATTAGCACGGCTCTACATCCTTTCTATTGCACTTCTTCGTGACTAGCATCAAATTCTAGTGTAAATCTAATATTACTACGGCTCTACATCCCTTCTATAGCACTTCTTCGTGACTAGCACCAAATTCTAGTGTAAATCTAATATTACTACTGCTCTACATCCCTTCTATAGCACTTCTTCGTGACCAGCATCATATTGTGTAAATCTACTGTTACAACGCACGATGGAGGGACATGACAGTTTTAGGCCAAGTTTGAGTGAAAAGAGTATACGTTTGAATCGAAGCTCCGTAAACACCTTTTCCTAAGCGACTTATTTTGTTTATTGCACTTTATTGTTTTATTCTGTTACACAAATCCTTCCAATATCGCCATACTCTGCAACAGATAACGTGAAGACCTATTTCCTCCACATCCCTCTCTCTCTTTCTCTCTCTCTCTCTCTCTCAAACACTCTTCAGTTTGGTGTCATCCCTTTATTTCTTCACCAATTTGCCTCATACTTTGCACAATTGTTCCCTGAGTAAATACCCCTGGACAACTCTCTCTCTCTCTCTCTCTCTCTCTGTGCTTTGATATTTTACAGGGGAGATACGGTAAAATGTCAATCCACATAACCATACAATTCATGTGATCCTATGGTCTTCTAAGTGCATCAATCAACATAGTAATTTTCACACAAGTATGTCAGTGTACGGTGGCTGTGCTGAGGCCATCTTGCACCTCCTTGTCAATGTAGGAAGTATTGTATATTGTTGTAGTTTTGCGCCCGTGAAGGTGCTTCTGCGGCATTGGGTAGTGTGATGAGTAAGGATGGAGGTTTGGAAGGTGAAGAGCTTGAAAGGATACAGCAGGGAAGAAAGGTTGCTGGTTCTTTGAAAGCAGTGATAAGAAACAGGGAAGTGAGCATGGAAGTGAAAAAGTTACTACATGACAGTATTGTGATGCCAACTCTAACGTACGGAAGTGAAGCTTGGACATTGTTGGAAGGACACAAATCAAGAGTGAGAGCAGTGGAAATGAGTTATTTAAGAGGAGCCTGTGGAGTCACGCGGAGAGACAGGCTGACGAATGAGGATATAAAGGAGCGTTGTGGTGTGGATGTGGATGTGATAGGAAGCGTTATGAGGAACACATTGAGGTGGTTTGGCCATGTGGAGAGGATGGAGGGTGAAAGACTGACGAAGAGAGTGTATGTGAGTGAGGTGGAGGGGGGAAGAGGGAGGGGGAGGCCGAGGATGAGATGGGGGGATGGGGTGGAGAGGTATATGAGAGAGAGGGGTGTGAGTTGGGAGCAGGGCAGTGAAATGGCGGGGGACAGGGCGACTTGGAGGCGATTTGTTTGTGGCCACCCCAAACGGGATTGAGGCGTCTGGCAATAGATAGATAGATAGATATTAGATAGATAGATAAATAGATATACATATACGAGTAATCTATTTTGAAATCATAGCACATAGTAAGGCGGGTAACATCACAGCATTCCACTACCTTAAGGGCTCCCTCACCTTTAATTATAACCCTGCACACCTGGGTATCAGGTGTGCACGTCCCAGGTAACGATTATGATAACACCTTCAAACACATAACATGGCAACATAACAACGCAAAAAAGCAACATAACAAGGCATAGGTTACCACAAGCACACAATATTTTTTTTTTCTACTTCCAGAAGATTTTATTCTGCTTCGAAAAAAGACATCTATATGGGGGGTTGGACACTAGCTATTTACTTATTGCCAGGTGCCTAAATCCCGTAAGGGGGGCCACAAACAAATCGCCTCCAAGTCGCCCTGTCCCCCGTCATTTCCCTGCCCTCCCCCCAGCTCATCCCCCTCTCTCATATACCTCTCCACCATATCCCTCCATCTCATCCTCGGTCTCCCCCTCCCTCTCACTCACACTCTCCACGTTAGTCTCTCTCTCCATCCTCTCCACAACTCCCAGTAATCCCTCCGGTGTCTCCTAAGCTGAATAAATCCGTCTGGAGATAGGAAAAATATATCACATCTGTGTGTGTGTGTGTGTGTGTGTGTGTGTGTGTGTGTGTGTGTGTGTGTGTGTGTGTGTGCTGCAAACTGAAATGGAGAGAGAGAGAGAGAGAGAGAGAGAGAGAGAGAGAGAGAGAGAGAGAGAGAGAGAGAGCTATTATTATTATTAGACCCAAGGCTATTCTTACACCGTGGGTCGAAGAGTAGCCATCTATTATTTACCTCTCTCTCTCTCTCTCTCTCTCTCAGTGTACCTATCTATCCGTCTGTCTATTTATCAATCTATCTTTCTATCTATTGTTTACATTTGTTTTCTCTTTCCTGTTTTCTGTATACTCTCTCTCTCTCTCTCTCTCTCTCTCTCTCTCTCTCTCTCTCTCTCTCTCTCTGTGGAATGTAGTAATGGGTAAAAAGGTCCTCAAATCTCCTCCCATCCTGAATGCTGTCTTGTTTCTATGCCTTTTTTTTTCATATCTTATCTGTGCACTTTTGCCATTCCTACTACGGTACTTAACAATCACTTCAGAAGAAAATATTTGTTTTCTAGTAGTAGTAGTAGTAGTAGTAGTAGTAGTAGTAGTAGTAGTAGTAGTAGTAGTAGTAGTAGTAGTAGTAATAATAATAATAATAATAATAATAATAATAATAATAATAATAATAATAATAATAATAAAAGCTATAAAAGGACGTCACCGTATAGGCGTAGAACACACACACACACACACACACACACACACACACACACACACACACACACACACACAATCCTCGTATTCCCGTAACAATCACAGTATTTGGCACCGTGTTTTTTAGGTCTATTAGCACCGCAGTACCGAGAAAAACAGGGAGTGTTTGAGTTTAGGCAAGTACTGTTTAATCTGGGGCAAGTACGGGTCAATCTGGGGCAAGTTTGGGTTAATTTAGGACAAGTTTGAGATGATCTGGGGCAAGTTTAGTCTGATCTGGGGCAAGTCCACTGAGCTCTATAATATGCAGAGGCCGTCTCCATGGAAATGCAGTTGGATCACCGTTCTTAGCTTGCTGTTGCTGTTTCGCTGTTGCTTACATAAACTAAGCAGTGGGCGAAGGCACTATATTTTCCGAATTCATTGGCTGATTTCAAATGACCTGGGCGTCGTCGGTGGTGTAGCTAAACAACATCAGTGCCGCCCTGGGCCCCTGGCGGCGGTCATATAAACTACGCGGTGCTACCCATGAGAAAGCCTCACAATACTATACTGTACACCTCAGTGGGGCAAGTCTGGTTTGATCTGAGGCGTTTGGTATGGTTTATGAAAATTTAGTTTGGTCAGGAGAAAAAAAAGTTTACTGCAGGTCAAGTTTGGTAAAAATCTGGGCAAGTTTGGTTGTCTATGAGCAAGTGTGGTTTTCAATGGAGGCTGAAAGATAAAAAAAAAATAAAAATAAAATAATAATAATAATAATAATAATAATAAATAAAAATCCAACGAAGAGCAGGCATTTCAATTTCCTACTGACATGGAGGTTTTCACAGGAATTTCACACTCGTGCTCTTTGAAAGCGACGTGTGTGTGTGTGTGTGTGTGTGTGTGTGTGTGTGTGTGTGTGTGTGTGTGTGTGTGTGTGTGTGTGTGTGTGAGGCATTCGGTTAGTATGAACAAATTACCCAGCTTTTATCCGCATTGACCCAAATTTCGTGAAAGGGTTAAGGGTCACCCCAGTGGTTGACCTATTGTATCTGATAACAGAAAACCAAAGACCAAGGTTAGACGGCAAGGTAAATTTTTAAAAAGTTCTGATTCGATGTATACCAAACTTGGTGGAAGAGTTGACGGTAAGGCAAAGGAAGGGATACCATTTTGACAAGAGTTAGTCAAAAGGGAGGGTCACAGAGAGGTCAAAATTCGAGACGAGTGTATCCCTGCAAACATAAGTGAAACGGTCTTATTCTGATGTGAGCCAAACTTGGTGGGAAGGTTGAGGGTCAGGGATGAGTTTACAGTTTCTGAGAACTATATATCACAGGTCAAGGTCATATAAGAAGGTCAGATTAGCCAGTTGTTATCCGATTTAGTTCAAACGTGGTGGAAGGATGCAAAATAGAGGTGCTTAACTTTTTTTTGCCGCAATTACTATCCCATCATCATCATCATCCGGACCTCCTTTCCCATCTTAGGGCTGGGTAAGGAGTAGCAATGTCCAGACAGCCCAAATTTGCTCAATCCAATGGGCCACGCTTCCATTCACTCACCATTCAAGCCCCCGGAATCCTGGCTCTATCAGATACGCCAAAAACATTCACCACGTTCTGCAGCTTCACATACACGTATCCCATCCTACTTAAATCGAGAGAAAACGCAGAAAAACATAGCGGCACTGGCAATGTATTTTCTAGTTATTATGTAAGGTATAGAAAGAAGTCGGCATATGGTTTTCAAATACATTAAATACACTAGGTTGGAATACTGGTGTGATGGGGGATGCACTTTTTCTTTAATGTGTTTTTCATGCGTGGCTTAGAGGTAATACGCATCGCATGTCACAGTCAATAAGCATCCTGTTTTTTTTTTTTCTTCTTTTTTTCTTTTTTTGACAGAAGGAAGGCCCACTCCACGGAGGTATATAGCAGCAAAAGGCATCAGGATCGCGTGTGCCCAATGTGATAGAATGGTGTATTTTTTTTTTTTACCAAGCTCTATATCCAGAAAGTGGCCAGAACTTGCTCATAAAAATCTTTCTTACTATCTATCTATCTATTGCCAGACACCTTAATCCCGTAAGGGGTGGCCACAAACAAATCGCCTCCATGTCGCCCTGTCCCCCGCCATTTCACTGCCCTGCTCCCAGCTCACGCCCCCCTCTCTCATATCTTTCATACTGTTATAAAAAAAAAAAAAAATCGCCGAGCAAAGTTTTACCGATATTACTCTATCTAAAAGGCAAAATTACGCCTTTGGTGGTAATTACCCGCAGGAGAACCATTGGCTTAGAGTATGGCAAGGGTGAACGGAATTTGAGAACCACTCCAAGGTCAAGGTCACAGGCCAAGGTCAAATATTCGGCCCGTAGAGAAATTGAAAGCGTCGTTGTACTGTCTGACCTCCTTCTTGTTTGGCTGTGATTATTTCTTTCTTTCTTTTATTCCTGGAAAATATAGGTTATTTTTAATTATATCCACCGAGCGGAGGATTCAGTATTTTAATATCATTCCAGGGAACATAATCTACTTTTAAAGCTCTTTCCAAGAGTTAATTTTACAAGAAAATAAACTGCTAAAGAAAAGCTGACACGAAAACTCCATTAAGTAGTCTAATGCGTAAAATAAATCACTACAGAAGGGTTGACACGAAATTTCCTAAACCATAAGAAAAATAGTAATAAGTAAATCGCTAAACAGGGCTCGACAAGAAATATCCACAAAACACTTAGAATCTGATCCTTAAAACCGCAGGACAAAGCCAAACTTCCTCGTGCTGGCAAACTAGACGCAATAAACTCCACAACTTAACTGGCTCCGATCCTGACGTTTATACTAGCGCTTTGGCCTTTGCACTGTACGTCTGCCAAAATCTCAATTCTGACTGTTTCTGCTTCACTTCTACTACAAATACTATAAAAATGTATTTGTAGAAGTTGTTTTTACATATATATAATTTCCCTACTTGACTACATCTTTATTACTTGTTTTATTTTGACCATTTATTATTTGGGTTTACTTCATTTATATTTAGTGGGTTCGGAATCCATATAAAAAGCAAATTAAGAACGTAAAGACTTCGATCCCTTAACTTGGACCGTTTTTCCTTAATTCCGTTCGTTGCATTCGTGCCCGAATTTTGGCCTCTGCACTGTGACAATGCTTGCCATTGTCTAAATTACCTTGTTTCTACCTCACTTCTGCAACAAACTCTACTTTTTCTACTATTATCAACTATTCCTGCTGATCCTAAATGTATAGTTAAAACTGTGTTAATCTAATTTATCAATCTTCCGAAGCAAAATGGCCACGTTAAAGTAAAAATAAAATACTCATCTGTCTAAATTTCTCTCACATTACAGGGGGCAGCCACTGGTAGAGCACTTGAGACCACAGGGTCGAGAGTTTGCGCCCCTCCCGGGTAGCTGCCTAGTTGGGAAAGGTAGAGCTCTCCCGTCACCTAGCAGGGCTGTATGATCAAGGTCTGGCTCTAGGAGTTTATTCCCATATTCTCTCACATTAAAGTCTGTCAACGAGGACTCTATCAACCAGCATTCTCCCCACCTCCACTTCGAAAATTCCCTAAGAGTGAGTAGAGGGGTCTGGAAATAGCAAAAATGAGATCGACAACATGAAGGAGCGTCAGAAAGTGTATACCCTTGACCCCATGAATTAGTC
Source organism: Coenobita brevimanus (assembly GCF_032717465.1). Classification (NCBI taxonomy): domain Eukaryota; kingdom Metazoa; phylum Arthropoda; class Malacostraca; order Decapoda; family Coenobitidae; genus Coenobita; species Coenobita brevimanus. The sequence goes on along the minus strand of NC_136983.1, from coordinate 2,464,688 downwards.
TACGGGCCGAATATTAACTGCCC
>NC_136983.1:2432165-2462165 GCF_032717465.1 Coenobita brevimanus | reverse complement strand
ACTGACCACTTAAGAGTTTTTGGACTATAAGGAAGTTGAAAGTATACACCGTTATTCTTGTCGGTAAAGGAAACTCCCTAACACCATTTCCTAAGCGATTTTTTTTTTTGCTTATTACACCTTCTCGTCCTCTCCAATATTACTTAAATCAATCTATCATCACCATACCCCGAATAAATAAATGGCTGGTCTTCTCTTCGGTTATGGAAACTCCCTAACACTTTTTCCTAAGTGATTTATTTTGCTTTTTACACCTTCTCGTCCTACTCTGTATCACTTAAATCAATCTAATATCACTACACTCTTCATAAATGTACAAAACGATATCAGCCAGTCTTATCTAAAAATAAATCGGTTAGGAAGAGGTGTTAGGGAGCTTTCTTACCTGATGAGAGTATGTCCTAACCAAAACTAACCTAACCTAATCTAACATACAAAACTAACCTAATCTAATCTAACCTAACCCAAACTAACCTAACTTAATCTAACACATAACTAACCTAATCTAACCTAACCAAAACTGACGTAACCTAACCTAACCTAACCAAAACTAACCTAACCTAATCTAACCTAACCAAATTAACTTAACCTAATCTAACAAACAAAACTAACTTAACCTACTCTAACGTCCACCACGACAAAAGCCTACAATATGAGCGTCACCCCTGCGCCAGGCCTCTCCACACAGCGTTATCAGGTTTAAGACTCTACATTCTTTCACATCCTCATCAGCGCTGCCTCCACATACTAACTCACTCCAAATCTAACTTCAGCTTCTATAACCTCACCTGATTTAAACTAACTTAATTCTAGTCTAACTTCACCTCCTAAAACCTAACTTAGACTATTCTCACATCACAGCACTATATTTTTTTTCCTATCCTTGTCTTATTCCTACTATTGACAGCTTAGGGTAGATATTTCGCAGAGAAATAGATAGATACTATATCTATTAGTTCTTTATATGTGATGAAGTTTATATTTGATTCTTGATAGTGTTACGTGATTTGACTGGGTTTAGGACACACACACACACACACACACACACACACACACACACACACACACACACACACACACACACACACATTTTTTTTTCTCTCTCAAACACACACACACACACGCACGCACATTTTTTTTTTCTCTCTCTCAAACACACACACACACACACACACACACACACACACACACACACACACACACACACCTTTTGCAGTCTCTCTCTCTCTCTCTCTCTCTCTCTCTCTAATCTAGTTCCAAGTATACCTGTTTAATGGATATTTCCAATTGATTTCTTTTAAACACACTAGCTAATGAAACTGGAAACAAACAAGGTGTGTGTGTGTGTGTGTGTGTGTGTGTGTGTGTGTGTGTGTGTGTGTGTGTGTGTGAGAGAGAGAGAGAGAGAGAGAGAGAGAGAGAGAGAGAGCATGGGAGGGAGGGCGGTGTGGCGTGATGTTGTGTGGTGTAGTGTGGTGTCATGTGTGTTGTGGTGAGGTGTGGTGTGGAGAGGTGTGGTGTGATGTAGAGTAGTGCAGTGTGATTCAGTGCGGTGCAGTGTGATGTAGTGTGGTGTGTGTGGTGTGATGCAGTGTGATGTTGAGTGGTGCAGTGTGGTGTAATGCAGTCTGGTGTGGTGTGGTGCAGTGTGGTGTGGTGTGGTGTGGTATTTCCCTAATTATTTTATTCTCACAATGTGGTGGAACTAGTGAGGAAAGAGGAAGGTCGCCTGGTGTGGTGAAGGTTGGACTGAATTAAAAGTCTATCCGGATACTAAAATTCTACTACTACTACTACTACTACTCCTACTACTACTACTACCATTACTACTGCTAATGCTGCTGCTATTACTACTACTACTACTACTACAACTACTACTACTACTACTCCCACTACTACTACTACTACTATTACTACTACTACTAGTAATAATAAGAATAAGAATAATAATTACAGAAGTAGTAGTAGTAGTAGTAGTAGTAGCAGCAGTAGTAGTAGTAGTAATAATAATAATAATAATAATAATAATAATAATAATAGTAATAATAATAGAGATTTCACTATTTCATGCATGACTGAAAAATTGTTCTCAGTAATTATATTCAGTCCGTCCTTCGGCCGTCTACCTGAGTCGCGGTGTTGAACTACCGAACACACAGACTTCTGAACAATTTTAAACAGAGAACCGTGACGTCACACACACACACACACACACACACACACACACACACACACACACCATCTCCTGAGTTGCCATCCATTGCCATATATATAGAACCTGTTTTTAATGATATGGTCGCTTACAGGAAGGGTATAAAAAATGATGCAAAATTGTCACCGGGATCACTTCCTGTCCTTGGTTGAAATCTCCAAAAAAAATGTGTGTGTGTGTGTGTGTGTGTGTGTGTGTGTGTGTGCGCGAGTCTAAACAGTCAATACCTTCTTTACTCTCAGGATCATATTCCCACTGGCTTCAATATACTTCTCACTGATGACCTTGTAGGCGAAAATGGACTCCCTCACAATTCACCCGTAAAATCATCAGTAACTGTACCTCCCTCACGCTTGTATAATTAGACTCAGGTTCTTATAGCATTTTCGTATTGTAAATCAGTCCTAGCATCACCTCCTGAAGTTTATGTGTCAAGTAAAGGGTCACCATCTCTCTCTCTCTCTCTCTCTCTCTCTCTCTCTAATATTGAGTATGTTCTTAGAAAGACTATGTTATTTTTTCCAAACGCTTTGCTCGTTCCGGAGAAAGAGTTGATGATGATGATGACACCTTTTGCGAGATAAGGAGGCAGGTGAGTTCCGGGCTACCAAGAAACTCCTCTCTTGGATACGCCCCTGTTGTGCACTGCTTGCGTAGCGTAATTCCCCCCTCCCCCCCGGTTTCCCAATGAGATATGACCGTGTGATGACAGGCCTACACACACAAACACACACACACACATACATACATACACACACACACACACACACATACACACACACACACACACACACACACACACACACACACACACACACACACACACATTCCACCCCCCTCTCTCTCTACGCTTTCAACCCCCTCCCTCTCCCCTCTTCCACTCCTTCACATTCCCTCCCCTCGTTCTCCCCTCTCCTCAAATTCTTAACCTTCCTCCCCTCTCCTCTCCCTTTCCCCCTCCCCGTACCTTTCCCTTCCCTCTCCCCCCCTCCCACTGCCTCTCTCCCTCCCCTCTAATTCTCTTTCTTCTTCCTCGCCCTCTCACTCCCTGCCCTCTCCCTCCCTCCCAATCCCCTTCTCTCCCCTCTTCCTCCCCCTCCCATCCCTCTCTCCCTCTCTCTCTCTCAAATGCAACCTTTTCCCTCCGGCCGTCCACCCCTCCCCCCTTTCCCCTTCCCTCACTCTCCTTGAAACCCACAACCTTCGTGTATGTGTGTTTGTGTGTGTGTGTGTGTGTGTGTGTGTGTGTGTGTGTGTGTATTACTGTGCCTTCCTGTGTATGTATGTATGTATGTATGCATGTATATATGTGTGTGTGTGTGTGTGTGTGTGTGTGTGTGTGTGTGTGTGTATTACTGTCTACCTGTGTGTGTGTGTATTACTGTCTGCCTGTGTGTATGTAAGTGCCTGTTACCACGGCCACCCATGTGTATGTGCGTGTGTATAAGTTTCGCAATACTGGTTTTAGATATTTCCAGCCATTTTTGCCTACCTATCATTATTTTTATCACTTCTTCGTGACTAGCCTTTGCCTAATACATTTTTTAACCTATATTTTCATTGTTTACCCTAAGCCCGCCTAACTGCTTGTATTAGGTGACTGGTGACGTTATTGGAAGGTCGATGATTATTAGTTATATTTTTCATTATTATTTACTATGGCGAATGTTCTTTACCAGCAGGATTATTTTTTTTTATTGCTTCCAAAACAGAGTGTGTATTATTCTCTGTTTTTTTCCCTGTTTATTACTTCTGTTTTTCTATATTATTATTTATTATGGCGAATGTTCTTTACCAGCAGGATTTTCTTTTTCTTGCTTCCAAAACAGAGGGTGTATTTTTCTCTGTTTTTCCCTCACCACACACTGGGCAAGGTGCAATGTTTTTTCCGCGAAGAAGAGAAGCGCTTATTACTAAAAGAACTGCCTGGCAACCGGAAGCGTCAAAGGAAACGAATTTACGGTTAATTATGATAGTTACAGAAATTTTGAGGGTTACGTGTAAAATTATTTGCGTTTGCCTTGAAGTTCCGTGTTTTACAGAATTTTCTCCCGTCGATAGGGGCGCCATAGTTTTGCTTTGTTTGGTGTTAGGTATTGTTCTTCTTACCACCGCTCGCTGACATGGCCTCACGCCTTTATCTCCACTATATTTGGCCTGACATTTACTATCCAAGCACCTAAACCTGGTATCTTGAAACACGTTTTTAAAGATCATCGATGAAGACTTTTAACTTTATTTTTGAGCCAAGAAGTATAAGAGAGCGAGAGACTGACGAAGAGAGTGTATGTGAGGGGAAGGGGGAGCGGGAGGCCAAGGATGAGACGGAGGGATGGAGTGGAGAGGTATTTGAGAGAGGGGGGTGTAAGCTGGGAGCAGGGCAATGAAATGGAGGGGGACAGGGCGACATGGAGGCGATTTGTTTGTGGCCACCCCTTACGGGATTAAGGCGTCTGGCAATAGACAGATAGACAGACAGAAGTGTAAGACAGGGAAGTAAGCACCAAGAGACGGAAGCACATTCACCAGACACCAAGACAACCATTCACGTATAAGCACGCGTTCTACTCGACTTCCAACGCGGTTAACGTCAGGACCAAGTTCGATTTCAAAGTATCCTGCAGTCTGTCGCCATATGATTCGTCCCTTTCATATGAGTTACAAATACATGCAACTCTGTGTGTTTACATTTAAGAAGCCACCCAAGAACTGTAATGCATTCGCTCGCAACCGTGGCCTCTCTCTCTCTCTCTCTCTCTCTCTCTCTCTCTCTCTTCTTATCAACGTTGGTTATCACAGCCTCACGTCTTTAACTCTGGGCCTGATGGACTTTCAATTATTACACATGTTCCAAAGCCTATTATCTTGAAACAGCTTCCTAACATTTTCGATTATTCAAAATGGTTTAGTAGCACAACAAGTGTGGAAAGACCTGTATTTCGTATGTTTTTTTTTTTTTTTAAATCTGCGTCGCTAAAATGCCAGGTATATCAGCGCTCGTGCTTAATTTCTTGTTGGTTCTATTATCGTTCTTGTACTTCTTCTTCTGCTTGGGGAAATTTTTGAACTAATCCACAATTACGCCCATACCGGCTCATCTACAACACCCATCTTCACAGGGAGTATTATCCCCGCCCCGACCCAACACCCACCATCATCTCAGCCCATCCACCCACTCTTCTCCGCCCACCACACGCACCTTTTTTCCCCCTCCACCCCTCTCCTCCCACCCTACCCTCAAAAGGATATCTGTTTCTCTTCTACAGACACCGCCATCTAGAAAATACCAATCTCCACAGGGCATACTCATCCCTCCCAACCCCACCACCATCATAGCCCATCCCGCCCACCCCTCTCCACCCACTCCACTAATTTTGCTTCTTCTGCTTCTAGTAGTAGTAGTAGTAGTAGTAGTGGTAGTAGTAGTAGTAGCTGTAGTAGTAGTAGTAGCAGTAGTAGTAGTAGTAGCAGTAGTAGCAGTAGTAGTAGTGGTAGTAGTAGTAGTAGCTGTGGTAGCAGTAGTAGTAGTAGTAGTAGTAGTAGTAGTAGTGGTAGTAGTAGGAATAATAATCTATCTATCTATCTATAGCCCGACGCCCTAATCCCGCAAAGGGTGGCCGCAGACAAAACGCCTCCAAGTCGCTCTGTCACCCACCATTTGACTACCCTCCCCCCAACTCAACCCCCCCTCCCTCATATACCTCTCAACTCCATTCCTCCACCTCATCCTCGGTCTACCCCTCCCTCTCCCTCCCTCCACCTCACCTACATACACCCTCTTAGTCAGTCCTTCATTCTCTATTCTCTCCACATGTCTAAACCACCTCAGTGTATTTCTCCTAATCTTCTCAACAACATCCACATCCACCCCTCAACGTTCCTTCACTTCTTCATTCGTCGACCTGTCCCTCCATGTCACTCCACATGCTCCTCTCAAGTAACTCATTTCCACTGCTCTCACTCTTGACTTGTTCCCCTCTTGCAAGGTCCACGCCTCGCTTCCATACGTCAGGGTAGGGATCACAATACTACCATACAGCGACTTCTTAACTTCCATACTCAACTCCCTATTTCTCATCACTGCTTTCAGTGAACCAACAACCTTCCTTCCCTGCTGTACCCTTTCACGCACTTCATCCCCCAAAGTTCCATCCTTACTCATCACACTATCCAAGTACTTGAATGCACTCACATTCTCCAAATCCTCACCATCCAACCTCACTGTACATTCTATGACCTCATTCCTCTCAAACACCATAACCTTACTTTTGTTTACATTAACTTTCAGCTTCCTCCTCCTACACACTGTCCCAAATTCATTCACCAAACCTTGCAACTCCCATATATAATAATAATAATAATAATTATTATTATTATTATTATTATTATTATTAACAACAACAACAACAATAATAATAGTAGTAGTACTAGTAGTAGTAGTGGAAGCTGTATGCTTAGGAGCAGTAGTGGTAGTAGTAGCAGTAGCGAGAAGAAGAAGAAGAAAAGACCAGCGTGAAAGTAGCAGAAATATCCACGTAGCAATAACAGGGAGGAGGAGGAGGAGGAGGAGGAGGAGGAGGTGAAGTGTTGTAAAGAGAGCAAGATCAATACTAGAGTGTTGGAACGTGCTTACTGCTTCACTACACTGTGCTACTGTACTACACCACTGTACTGCACTACACCACTATACTACACTACACTTCACTACACGTCACTACTGTATACTACACTACACTGCACTACACTTCGCTACACTACACTTCACTACAGTTCGCTACACTACACTTCACTACACTAAACTTCACTTCACTACACTACACTACACTTCACTAGTTCCTGTCACTCCACAGCACTGCACTTCACTACACTACACTTCACAACACTACACTTCACTCTACCACACTACACTACAGTACCGTACCACTGTGACTACACGACACCACACTACACTACACTTCACTACACTACACCAATATTACACTACATCCCTCTGACACATCCCTTCACCTCTACACTGAACTACAATACACATCACCACTACACCAGTCTATCAATCTATCTATCTATCCATCCATCCATCTATCTGTCTATTTACTGTATGTCTATCCATCCATCTATCTATCTATCTATCTATCTATCTATTATCCTAGAGAGTTTGGCCACATCGCCTCCATGCCACCCTGTCCTCTTCAATCCCACCCACACTATCTTCTTTCATATACCTCTCCACCCCATCCCTCCACGTCCTCATTCTCCCTCTCCCCCTCTCACATACACTCTCCTAGTTAGTCTCTCGTCCTCCCTCATCCTCACTCTCCCCCTCCACCTCAATCAAATACACTCTCCTAGTTAGTCTCTCGTCCTCCCTCATCCTCACTTTCCTCCACCACCTCAGTCAAATACACTCTCCTAGTTAGTCTCTTGTTCTCTCTCATCCTCATTCTCCCCCTCTATCTCACTTACATACACTCTCCTAGTCAGTCTCTCTTTCTCCATTCCCTCCACATGGCCAAACCACCTCCGGCTACTTCTCCTAACGCTGTTCATACATTCATATCACCCCAACACTCCCGTTTATATTTTCCTCACTACACTACACTTCACCACACTACACTACACAGTACACTACACTTCACTACATTACACTACACTTCATACACCACACCACACTACACTACACTACACTTCATCACACTACACTACACTTCACTACACTACACCACACTACAATATACTACACTTCACCACACTACACTATTCACCACACCACACCACACTACATTACACACTACACTACACTACACTACACTACACTACACTACACTTCACTACACCACACTACACAACACCTCACCACACCACACAACACTACACTTCACCACACCACACTACACTTCACCACACCACACCACACCACGCTTCACCACACTATCCACCCACACACCACTCTCTATCACTGCAAATCCACCCTCTCCTATAATTCTCATCTGCAATACCCCTTTCACTCAAACCTGGCCAAGATTTTCGCCCGTTTCGCAGCTTATTTCATGTAGCCCAGTGGCAGAAAAAACAATGCTACGGCTCTACATCCTCTCCACAGCACTTCTTTGTGACTAGCATCGTATTCTAGTGCTAATCTACTGTCACAACTCACCAGCAAAGATGGCGAGATGGCGATTTTAGGTCAAGTTAGAGTAAAACGAATTATTTCCCCACAGAATGACCAATTTTCTCTTCCCAGGATAATCAAACTCAATTTCACTCTAACCTACTCGAGTCCTAATGAACGCGGTTTCGATTCCCGGCTCTAAGAATTTTAATTTCGTTAATACAAACTTTACTGGTGTACCACAAGAGCCACCGACATGTAAAATTAATCAATCTATCTATTTATAGCCCGACGCCCTACTCCCGCAAAGGGTGGCCGCAGACAAAACGCCTCCAAGTCGCTCTGTCACCCACTATTTGACTGCCCTCTTCCCAGCTCACTCCCCCCTCCCTCATACACCTCTCAACTCCATCCCTCCACCTCATCCTCGGTCTCACCCTCCCTCTCCCTCCCTCCACTTCACCTACATACACCCTCTTAGTCAGTCTTTCATTCTCCATTCTCTCCACAAGTCCAAACCACCTCAGTGTTATAAATGTAAAATCACCCCCGCTAATACCACTACACCAGTCCTGTATGAGACAGCCCTGGCATGGATTCAGTATGGACGGTGGGTGTTAGCGCCGAAGTGGTGACATGCGGAGGTGTGCGGTACGTAGGATGACCGCTGGGGCTCAGGGAACAGGATATTGAGTCTATGCCCAGAGTCGGACAAAAATAAATAAATAAATAAATAGAAATAAATAAAATAAACAAATAAATAAATAAAATAAATAAATAAAATAAATAAATAAATAAAATAATAAATAAATAAAATAAACAAATAAATAAATAAAATAAATAAATAAATAAATAAAATAATAGAAATAAATAAAATAAACAAATAAATAAATAAAATAAATAAATAAATAAATAATTAAAAAAACAAAATATTCTAAACTAACCAAACTTAAGTCCGTATTCTCGTGGGTTATGGAAGCTCCCTAACACCTCTTCCTTAGCGATTTATTTTTGATGTGTCTGGTTAATATCCTTTTGCATGTTAAGTAAGCAAAATATGGCGATGTTTGATGGATTTATATAACACTGAACAGGACAGTAAGGTGCAATAATGAAAATAAATCGCTAAGGAAAAGGTATTAGGGAGCTTCCTTACCCAAAGAGAATACGGGCTTTAATCTAACCTAACCAAAAATTTCACCTAGAAAAGAATACAAGGGTTCGTTCCAAAGTAAAAAAAATCGCTTAGGAAAAGGTGTTACGGGACTTTTCATATGGGCTTTAATTTAACCTAATCCGACCTAGAAACCCACCTAGAAAAGGCTACAGGGGTTCATTTCTAGGTTTAAAAAATCGCTTAGGAAAAGGAGTTACGGAGCTTCTCATACGGGCTTTAATCTAACCTAACACGACCTAAAAAAGATTGCAAGGGTTTATTCCGAAGTAAAAAAAACAAAAAAAAAATCGCTTAGGAAAAGGTGTTACGAAGCTTCTCATTTCTAGGTTAAACACGATCATCGGCTAATACCAGGGCTATACCACACACCATCACACACCAGCACCACACACCATCACCACACACCAGCACACATCACCACCACACACCATCATCACACACCACCAGCACACACCACCACATACCACCACCATACACCACCACCATACACCACAACCCACACACCACCACCACACACCACAACCCCTGGTGTAAGGTGATTAGCCGATGTACCAATATATTAAAGACAGCAAGGTGTGTTTTAAGTGCCTTATTAACGAAGAGTATGCGGTGGGAAGGGAGGGAGAGGAGGGAGAAAGGGAGGGAGGGAAAGGAGAGAGAAAGGGAGGGAGGGAGAGGAGGGGGAAAGGGAGGGTGGGAGAGGAGAGAAGGGAGAAAGGGAGGGTGGGAGAGGAAAGGAGGGAGAAAGGGAGGGAGAGGAGAGGAGGGAGAGAGACGGAGAGGGGGAGAGAAAGAAGGGAGAGGAGGAGAGAGGGAAAGGAAGGAAGAGGGGGAAAATTAGGATGGAAGAAAAGGGAGGAAGGAAGGAGAAAAGGAAGATGGAAGGGAGGAAGGAGAGGAAGAGAGAGGAGGGAAATGGAGAGAGGAAAGATGAGAGGAGGAATATGGAGGTAAGAAGAGAGGAGACGGGAGGGAAATGAAGGGGAAGGAAGGGAGGAAGGAGAATGGGAGGATGGAAGAGAGGGGAGGGGGCAGGAGAGGAAGAGAAAGAGAGGAAGAGATGAGACATGGAAGAGAAAGAAAAGAGGGGAGGGGTGAATAAGGGAGGGGGAGTGAGAGAGGAAGGACTGGGAAGGGGATGAGGGAGGGTGACGAAGGCGGGGGGAGGTGGGGAGAAAGCTGAGAGAAACGGAAGGGAAGAAAGAAGGAGGATGAATGACAGGCTGATGACAGAGGAAGAGGAGGGAAGAATGATGGAGGGAGGAGGGGGAGGGAGGAGGTGAAGAATGAGAGGAAGAGGAGGGGGGATGAAGGAGGAATGGAGGGAGGGAGAGGGTGAGGAAGAGGAGGGGAGAATGAGGGAGGGAGGAGGAGGAGGTGGGTGTGTGTTAAGAAAGAAAGGAAGGGAAGGGGGGGAGGAATGGATGGAGGGAGGGGGTGAGGAAGAGAGGGGGGTAAGTGGTAGGGGATGGAGGGAAGGGGGGTGGAGAGGAGGGGGAGTGGGGATGGGGTTTAGTGAGTCAGCAGGATATTATAGTGACAATAACAATTACTTGACACAAATAACATCACCTGTCGTACACATCACATTAGAACCCACATCACATCACACCACAGTACATCACACCACACCACATTAAATCACACCACAGTACATCACACCACAGTACATCACAACACATCACACCACAGTACATCACACCACAGTACATCACAACACATCACACCACAGTACATCACAACACATCACACCACAGTACATCACAACACACCACATTACATCACAGTACATCACAACACACCACATTACATCACAACACACCACACCACGTTACATCACACCACAGTACATCACAACACATCACACTACACCACATTACATCACACCACAGTACATCACAACACACCATATCACACCACAGTACATCACAACACATCACTCCACACCACATTACATCATACCACAGTACATCACAACACATCACACCACATTATATCACACCACAGTACATCACAACACATCACACCACATCAACATATCACACCACAGTACATCACAACACATCACATCATATTAAATCACACCACAGTACGTCACATCACACCACAGTTCATCACAACGCACCACACCACATCACATCACACCACAGTACATCACCACACACCACAACATCTTACATCATATCACAACACGTTACTTCACAGAGCATCGCCACACACCACATCACATTCCGCCACACCCCATCACACATCACACCATACCACACATCACGTCACATCCCTTTATAAAACCTGTCATGTCACACCTAACCAGGGTCAAGGTCAAGGTCATTTTGCTCTTATATAAAAAAAAAAAGTTGGTGGAAGGGTTAAGGGTCAGGCAAGAATGAGGTAAGTCGATTTTGAGAAGGTCAAGGTCACAAGGCATGGTCAAATATTCGGCGCTTAATTATAGGGCTCGTATTCCCACCGGTTAAGGAAGCTCCTTAACACCTTTTTCCAAGCGATTTATTTTCTTTACTAATTGACGCAGGGTATAGTAAAATATTCGGTGCTTAAATATAGGACTCGTATTCTCATCGGCTAAGGAAGCTCCCTAACACCATTTTCCAAGCGATTTATTTTGTTTACTAATTGAGGCAGCATCTAAACCCTTCCACGTCGAAATAATCTTCCCTAAGCTGAAAAAAACCATCTGGAGAGTGCAAGAATAAAATAGAATAAGTCACCACACTGAAGGAGTTAAGGGGGAGGGGAGGAAATTTTACAGGAAAGTTGGAAAGGGAGGAAGAAGGGCCACGGATTATTATTACTATTATTATTATTATTATTATTATTACTATTATTATTATTATTATTATTATTATTATCATCATCATCATCATTATTATTATTATTACTATTACTATTACTATTACTGCTACCGAAAGGACGATCTGATATAATTTAGGGACGATTTCTTGCAGTTGGGGGATTGACAGAGGCTCCTATGACACCCTCTCACCTGAATAAAACCGTCTGTCTAGCTGCTTTGGTTTCCTGCATCTCTCTAGGTCGCCACTCTGTAATCTCTCGCCTCTCTCTCTCTCTCACTCCATCTCTGTTATCTGTGTGCCTCCTCCTCCTCCTCCTCCTCTCACTCCATCTCTGCTATCTATTCGCCTCCTCCTCCTCCTCTCACTCCATCTCTGCTATCTATTCGCCTCCTCCTCCTCCTCTCACTCCATCTCTGCTATCTATTCGCCTCCTCCTCCTCCTCTCACTCCATCTCTGTTATCTATTCGCCTCCTCCTCCTCCTCTCACTCCATCTCTGTTATCTATTCGCCTCCTCCTCCTCCTCTCACTCCATCTCTGTTATCTATTCGCCTCCTCCTCCTCCTCTCACTCCATCTCTGAGCTGCCACACTCTTACCTTGGCTATTCTTCTGTTCTCTCTCTCTCTTCCACTCACTCCATCTCAGGGTCGCCACTCCATCTGTTATCTCTCCACCTCCTCCTCTCACTCCACCTCAAGGTCACCACTCCTTTATCTATTATCTCTGCCGCTTCCTCTCACTCCATCTCAAGGTCACCACTCCTGTATCTCTTATCTCTGCCGCTTCCTCTCACTCCATCTCCAGGTCGCCACTCCATCTGTTATCTCTCCACCTCCTCCTCTCACTCCATCTCAAGGTCACCACTCCCTTATCTCTTAGCTCTCTGCCTCTTCCTCCCACTCCATCTTTGGGCTGCCACTCTGTTACCCTGGCTGTGTATTAGTATTCATTACCATCACGTGAATTAATACAGCATATACGGATTGCCTGAGTATACCAATATATTAATACTGATTACTGTTACATAATCTATCTATCCATCTATCTATCTGTCTGTCTGTCTATCCATATAATCTATCTTCCAACCTCCCTATTTACTTATCAATTTATCTATCTATCTATCTATTATTTTTTTTAATGCAAAGAAGAAAGAACCAAAGGCCAGGAGCCCGCAAACCGTTCCTTTCAAGAAAAAAACAAAACAATACAAAAGACAGCCAAATTCAAGATCCGTTCATTTCGGGATGCCTGGACACACTGCGTTTGACAGACTGGAGATCACAGGGAAACGTCTTGAAGGCATACTTAACGAGAGGTTGTTGTGCCCTACCGCGTTGACTCTTTATCCTAACCATCCAGTACACCAGAATACTTGTATAAAATAACAGGGAAGCGTCCATGCCTTGAAGGAGAAACTACTACACACCCGTCAAAGTCAGGTGATGCAGGTGATTGTGACTTAATTTTGAAACATTTAGCTCTTATGACCTACTGCAATAATTATTTATCATTATCCTGCGGTAATCCAGAATAAATGTGTACAATAATGAACAACCATCTTGAGAGGGAATCAGTCAAGGGATATCAGCGGTCGGCGACAGAGAATCGCTTGCACCACGTCACACAAAATTATTGTTTAGCTGGTGCAGCCTTCTGTTCTTTGAATGAGTTTTTTTTTTTTTTAATCTTCAAAACGGCCACAGCATTAGCAACCACACACCTCCCTTGTTTTTGTTGTGCAGGCATCTTGACTGAAACGAAAAGCAATCAAGTAACCTCACCGGGGACACCCAGGTTTGTCGTCTGTAAAGAGTACTTATAAATGATAAGTTGCGCCGTAAGTATAACTTTAGTACTCTGTCCAGAGACAATGCAACTTGTGAAAAATCTCGTTTGCTAGGTGCACTTTGCGATACTAAGTATTTTTGTAAGTATGGGTCCAGGTATCCATCCTTCAACAGGGTACAGTGAGTGCGTGACACGGGGAGACACACTGGGACTGGCCGCCTCTTCACCCCTCGTAAGAAAGGTAAATAGAATGACACAGGATTCAGGAAGTAAAGACTCTATAAATATGCAACCCGGTGGAAGACTCCTATGGCCCACCTAAGAATATTAAGTCTGATGAGGTGTGTGTGCTAGAGAGACTGACAGCACAATGGGAAGAACACACCACACACACACACACACACACAATTCAGTTCCATGGTGCATTTTTATTTCATTCACGCTACTTCCAGACGATTTTATTCAGCTGTAGAGGGACTTTTTATTACTACAAGAACTGTACTGGAGAGGGGCGCCTTCACGTGGTGGCACCGATGTGACTGGTTGGTGGAGGTGCCTACTTATACAAGCGTCCCTCAATTCCCTCCCAATCCCCTACAGGAGGATGGTGAACGGCTGTATAAGGAAAACTAATTCAGCCTGCAGTCCACTTGGTTTAAGTCCAGATAAGCTGGGGTTGCAACTACTACTACTACTACTACTACCACTACTACTGCTGCTACTACTACTACTACTACTACTACTCGGTTAATGCCTTCAGTGCAATGTCTTACGGTGGTGGAAGCCTTCACGCGGTGGCACTGATATAACTAAGCGGCACTGTTTCCCGGTTATACAAACGTCCACGAACTCCTCCCTATCCCTCGAAAGGAAGACAGCGGACTACACAAGGGTCCTTCTTCACGTGGGGTAAGGAGGCTCCCTAGCACTTATTCCTTAGCGATTTATTTTTGGATATGGCTGATTAATATCCTTCTGTACATTATTTATGCAGAGTAGGGCGATACTGGAAGGATTTACATATCATAAAACAGTAAGGTGTAATAAGCTAAATAAATCGCTTAAGAAAAGGTGTTAGGGAGCTTTCTTAGCCGATGGGAATAGGGTCAAGGTAAGCTTAAGCCTGCAGTCTATCAAGTTTAAGTTCATATGAGCCTTAAGTTCATGTGAGCTGGGAGCAGGGCAATGAAATGGCGTGGGACAGGGCGACATGGAGGCGATTTGTCTGTGGCCACCCCTTACGGGATTAAGGCGCTTGGCAATAGACAGATAGATAGATAGATAGAGCCCGGGAGCATCACAAGACCAGGAAGTATTCAATGTCATGTTTGTTATTGTATGCTAATGAAATGGAGGGAGACTGGGCGACATGGAGGCGGTTTGTCTGTGGCCACCCCTTACGGGATTAAGGCAATAGATAGATAGATAAATAGATAGACAGATAGAGCCTGGGAGCATCACAAGACCAAGAGGTATTCAATATCTTGTTTGCCATTGTTTGCTGCCTCTTCATGACGTGGACTCAGCTCAAAAACAAATTAAATCACGTCTCCGTTATTTATCCAGCTCAACAACATATTAAATCACGTCTCTGTTATTTTCTCTAATCCATTACTCCTTTGCCACACCAGGAGCGTAGGGGCCCGGGGCTAGGCTACTCAATCACGATGTTTAAACCAAGAGAAACTAGTATTATTGTATCCGCATGCGTAAAGGGAGGGGATTGTGTGTTTGGTCCAATATGTCTGTCTGTCTATCTGTCTGTCTGTCTATCCGTCTCTGTGTCTGTCTGTCCGTCCGTCCGTCATTCTCTGTCTGTCTGTTAGTCTATCTGTCAGTCTGTCTATCTGTCCGTTTGTCCATCTGTCTGTCAATCTGCTTGTGTCTGTCCGTCTGTCTAATTCTCTGTCTATCTGTCTGTCCGTCTATCTGTCTGTTAGTCTGTCTGTCTAGCTGTCCGTCTTTCTGTCTATCTGTCTGCCTGTCTTTTTTTAATATTAAGGAAAAACTCTTGGACAGAATTGCTCCTAACTGACTATGGACCATTAGAGGAACTGGTGATTAACTTGGGGCCGAAAAAGGCCAAGGGTCATAGGTCAAGGTCAAGGTCAACTCAAACAGCTTTAATCCGATTTTGGCCAAACGTGGTGGAAAAGTTGAAGACTCGGAAAGGGTAGAATTAATCAGTTTTAAGAACATTCACTCAAAGATAAAGGTCAAGAGGCAAGGTCAGATATTCGGCCCTTAAACCTGCTCATAGGGGATGCTTATTATGATTATTATTATTATTGTTGTTGTTATTATTATTTTTTTTAATTCATTTTTCTTCTTCAGATTCTTCCTTTTTTCTTCTTTTCTTCTTTGGACTTCCTTTTCTTCTCCTCCTCCTCCTCCTCCTCCTCCTCCTCCTCCTCCTCCTCCTCCTCTACCTCCTCCTCCTCCTCTTCTTAGGACTTCTTTTTCTTCTTCCTCTGTCTTTTTAACTCCGATGTTTCTTATCCGATTTCGATCAAGCTTGGTGGAACGGCTGAAGGTTAGGCCAGGTTGATATTATTCTATTTTCAGAACAAGTTAAAGGTTAAGGTCACAGGGGCAGGTCAACTTAAACACTCTGGACCCGATTTTAGCCAAACCTGGTGCACAGTTTGAGGGTAAGGTATGGATGAATTGATGCGATATTAAAAGCAGTCAAAGGTCATGGGAACAGGGTGGGGTCAAGGGAACAGGGTGGGGTCAAAGGTCAAGGGAACAGGGTGAGGACAAAGGTCAGGGGAACAGGGTGGGGTCAAAGGTCAGGGGAACAGGGTGGGGTCAGAGGTCAAGGGAACGGTGGGGTCAAAGGTCAAGGGAACAGGATGGTGTCAAAGGTCAGAAGAACAGGATGGGGTCAAAGGTCAAAAGAACAGGGCGGGGTCAAAGGTCAAGGGAATAAGGTGGGGTCAAATATTCCGTCTTAAATCTTGTCACAGCACGTGTCGCATCCCAGTCTGTTCCTCATTAATTCCGAGGCATGGAGCAGGTCACGTGGTAAACACATCGGACGAGGGGATGGTGTGGTAATTCACCACGTGTACACCATTATTTACCATGATGATTATTATTACTGATGTTGTCATTATTATTATTATTATTATTATTATTATTATTATTATTACTGGATACGGCTGATTAATATCCTTTTGTACGTTATTTATGCAGAGTATGGCCATATTGAAAGGATTTATATAAAGCAGAAAGGGACAGTAAGGTGTAATAAGCAAAATAAATCGCTTACGTAAAGGTGTTAGGGAACTTTGTTAACCAACGAGAATACGGGTCACACATAGGCTATTAGGGTCTGTCTTCATGTCGGTTTAGGAAGCCCCCTACCACCTTTCCTTATGCGATTTATTTTGCATGTTACACCCTACTATCCCTCTCCGTGTTACATAAATCCATTCAATATCGCCACACCTTGCATAGATAACGCACAAAGGGATATTGACCAGCCATATCCAAAAATAAATCGCTAAGGAAGAGGTGTTAGGGAGACTCCTTACTTGACGAGAATAACCTAGGTGTTTATGTGACTGAATGTTTTTTTGAATCAAGACAAATTCGAAATCTCTCGTTACACCTGCCACTAACTGATTTATCCTCCACATTACACCTCGCAGTCCTCAAAATTATTATCGATGCAAACTATGTAAAAATTAAAACGATACAAATAAAGTGGAAGATAACATCAACGGGAAATATGCAAAATAAACCACTTACGAAAAATTGCCACGTACTTTCCATGTTTATTCTGCATTTTCGTTAGTTCTATTTTACTCTCGTTACCTGCACACGATTCTATTCTACCGAGACGACACTTTTCCAACGCTGGGGAGGGGGAGAGGTGTGGATAATGCCTTCATTGTCTCTTCACGACTAGATTTCCGTCCCAAGTTGATCATCGTCTAGTTGGAGCGAAGAATGGAATGAGAAAAGAGGTTATGGAAGTGAAAGAGGTTTAGTTAGGTTGAGAAAAGAGGACTTGAAGGGGGGAAGTTTGGTTTGGTTGATAGGGTACGACTGCCAAATTATTCCCCACCACACTTCCCACCACAGTACCCTAAAATTCTCTCGTTATTCCTACCACACTATCCACCACAGTACCCTACATTTCTCTGGTTCTTCCCTACCACGCTACTCACCACAATACGCTACAGCCCTCTCGTTCTTCCCACCACACTACCCACCACAATCCCCTACGGTTCACTTGTTATTCACCACCACACTATCCACCACAATACCCCACAGTTCCCTCGTTCTTCCCACCACACTACCCACCACAGTACCCTACATTTCTCTCGTTATCCCCACCACACTATCCACCACAGTACCCTACATTTCTCTCGTTATCCCCACCACACTATCCACCACAGTACCCTACATCTCTCTCGTTATTCCCACCACACTACCCACCACAATCCCCTACATTTCTCTCGTTATCCCCACCACACTATCCACCACAGTACCCTACAATTCTCTCGTTATTCCTACCACACTACCCACCACAGTACCCCACAGTTCTCTCGTTCTTCCCCACCACACTCCCCTGAACATCCCAACACATCCGACCCATTAATCCCTGTCCAACACACACACATATACCTGACTTCGCATATACAGTAGTCTGAGTACTATATGACTTCGCAGTAATTCTTCCTTAGTGATTTATTTTGCTTATTACGCCTTAAGGGAGAGAGAGAGAGGTGGGGGGGGGGGACAGTTCGTGCCTCTGAATACTGGTGTTATTTTTCTGAATCAGTCTCTTACTTTATTTTTATAGGTCATACTCAGGGTATTGGCTTCAATGCCCGTTACCATGGCCCAGTCGTCCAAATACGTCTATACACCTTCACCTGTCACCACTTCGGCGCTGACACCCACCGTCCCATAGGGCTGTCTCATACAGTATTGATGTATTGGTATTAGCGGGGGTATTTTTACATGTCGGCGGGTAGTCCGGTTGATTAGTAAAGTCTGCTTTTAATGAAATCCAAATCCTTAAACTGTTCCCTGCCCCAGCCGGGATTCGAACCTGGGTCCATTAGGATTGAAGGCCAACTCTCTACTGATTCGGCCACCGCCTCCCTAGACTGTCTAGGTCTCTAAAGTCTACCTACACACACACACACACACACACACACACACACACACACACACACACACACACACACACATACACACACACAGATTTAAACATACTGTACATAGCTATACATACATACATAAATATATATACACAGATTTCTATTCATGAAAAATATTACAGACAAATTTACACACACACACACACACACACACACACACACACACACACACACACACACACACACACAGAACAAAGTACAGGTATGAACAATAGGAACACACACACACACACACACACACACACACACACACACACACACACAGAACGAAGTACACATACGGATTGCAGGCCAACTCTCTACTGATTCGGCCACCGCCTCCCTAGACTGTCTAGGCCTCTAAAGTCTACCTACACACACACACACACACACACACACACACACACAGACTACCCAATCCCAAACGGAGAACTGGGTCATTTCTGGATGACGAGTAACAACGGGGAGAGTGAAGGAATGCTATGGGATAAATAAAAACGAAGGGAACACATACATAACCATACACGCACACACATACGCATTCACACATCCATTACAAATGACCCGCGTGTGAATGCGAATATCTTTGGCCGTACATATGCCAGACATTCTAACGCAGAGGAAGTCAACCAGAACGTCCCAGTACTAGAACTTGACACTCCCGAAACTGCTCCACTTAAGATATAGACTACAGTAGATACGTAAAATCTATCCCAGACAATTTACCACCAGGACCAGATGGAATTCCTCCAATTGTTCTGAAAAAGTGTTCCCCAGAACTTGCCTCTGTTCCAGCTAAATTATTCAGACTATGCATACGTACTTCTTCATTCCCTAATTCATGGGAAGAAGCCAATATCCACCCAATTCCAAAGAAAGGAAGTTCCTCTGACCCCTCTGATTACAGACCAATAGCTATCACATCTTCTCTTGGTAAAGTATTTGAAATTTAAATTAATAAGCACATAGTTAAACATTTTGAATCCAACAACTTAATTAGTGATGAACAATATGGTTTATGACACGAAAGATCCACTGTTGACATACTCAGCCTCCTGACTCATACCATCCATCAATCAACTGACCAACATGGAGAAACTCATGCAGTAGCCCTTGATATTTCTAAAGCTTTCGACAAAGTGTGGCACCGTTCCTTGCTGTCCAAACTCCCTTGCTATGGACTAACGGCTTTTGTTCCTCTGCTCTCCTCATATCTCAGTGTCAGAAAAATAAAAGCAAAAGTAGATTAGATTATGCATATTCCAATTTCCACTCAACGAACGCCTGCGTTCTACAAGCATCAGTTCTGGCGCCAGCCCTATCTCTAGATCATATTAATGATCTCTTATCTGTCACCCACAATCCCACTCATTGGTATGCAGATGACTCAACAGTTCACAGTTCATTCACACTCAAACACCCATTTACAAAGTTTAATCTCTAACTCTCAGCTCAGTACAGCCATCTCCATAAATCAAGGCTTATCTAAGATCAATGAATGGGAATAACCTTGTCTCATTTAACGCTTGTAAAACCAAATATATAAAATATACTAATAGACAGGTATTGCCAGATTCGCATATTACCTTCAATGCTACAAATACTCCCATCTCCAAAACTATTGAAATTCTCAGTGATTCACTTAACATTGCCCTCAGCTGGACCTCTCATGTCAGATCACTTGCTAAAACCGCTTCAAAGAAACTTAGATAATTGTTCAGAGTCCGCAATTTCTTCACTAACGAGCAGTTAGCTATAATTTGTATGAGTCATGTGCGCTCTCAGCCTGAATATTGCTCACCCTTGTGGAATGGATGTGACAAGTTGCACTAAAACAACTAGACAAAATTCAGAACAAAGCTGTTGGAATTATTAATATCCCAGCTATTATAAATAAACTACCTCCCCTACAAATAGGAAGGAATGCTGCCTCCCCTGCATTATTTTACAGATACTTTTATGGCAAATGCTCAGACGAAGTTGCATCCATTGTGCCACCTCTCCATGCCTTCCCTCGTGCTACACTGGCATTTGGTAATGCTCATGGCTGGACTGTCACACAGCCATATTGCAGAACTTCTGTCTATCAGAATTCTGTTATTTCCCGAACTGCATCCCTCTGGAACTGTCTTCCCCGGAGTTGTTTCACCCAAACTTCAACCTGCAGCTATTCAAGTCCAACTGTTACAGATATTTTACAAATGGAGGACGCAAGGGATCTGGTGTATGGATTATTCTTTTATTCATTTGTTTTTCCTTCCTCTGTTCTGTTATTATATATATATATATATATATATATATATATATATATATATATATATATATATATATATATATATATATATATATATATATAAACATGCATGCATACACACAATAACAGACTTACACTGCTCTTATGAAGGCTAAGTAACCAATGAAATGTGTGTGTGTGTGTGTGTGTGTGTGTGTGTGTGTGTGTGTGTGTGTGTGTGTGTGTGTGTGTGTGTGTGTGTGTGTGTGTGTGTGTGTGTTCATAATTCAAAACCATTACTTAAAAAAAGTTAATCCCCACCGTCACAGCAAATGCCTCAATCATCATCATCATCATTATTATTATTATAAACAAGACCGTGGTGCTGATGATAATGATGAACACCACAAGACAAATAAATAACAACATCGCTCAAGGCCGTATTAGGAGGGAATGAGAGGACCAGGAAGTGTGATAAATAAATTTCGTTATTCTCAAGCTCCTATGACCCACCTCCCCCCCTTCTCTCTCTCTCTCTCTCTCTCTCTCTCTCTCTCTCTCTCTCTCTCTCTCTCTCTCTCTCTCTCTCTCTCGGACGGGTGGTGGAGAGGGACGCCTTCACGTGATGGCACCGATATATCTGGGTGTCTCCACTGCCCGGTTATACAAACGTCCCTCAACTCCCTCCCTATCCCCCGGAAGAAGGATGGAGGACTGAAGAAGGGCAAGTCAGGCCTGCAGTCTACCGTGTTCACATTTAGATGAACCTGGGGCTACAACTATTACTAATATACTAATTCTACTACTACTACTACTACTATCCTTCTCCTAGTTCCCTTCTTCCCTCTCCTCACACTCCCTTCACTACCCCGTCATCTCATTCTCCCTCACACACAGTATTTCGTTTATTCATGCACTTGTTTCTCGTCAGTCCTTCAATATTCCCAGCTCCTCACTTCCCAGGCCTGGGGCTAGAAAGTAAGATATTAAAGTAGTGAGCAGTAATGAGGAGGACAGAAATGTGGCCTTACACCATACTTACTGCCTGTGTGTGTGTGTGTGTGTGTGTGTGTGTGTGTGTGTGTGTGTGTGTGTGTGTGTGTGTGTGTGTGTGTTTCAGGCAGAACGAAATATTGGAAATTCCTCCTTCTCTTTTCCTTGTCCTTCCTGGAAACACACACACACACACACACACACACACACACACACACACACACACACACACACACATTTTTTTTTTTTTAATCAAAGTATGTTTATGAATTTGGCCCTAAGACTTCCCATGGAGCTCCAACGACCTTGCCACGGGTCTCCGCCGGATAAATACGCATTAGGTGTGGTACTGTAGCTGCTCTATCGTATATATTAATAACAGAATAACAGAACCAAAGACTACAGCCAGCAAAATAGTCAACCACAAAGAAGAGGAGAGTTAAACACTACAGTTCACACACACATAAACATACAAGCACCACAACCACCCAAAACCTTCAACCAAATAGTATCCTTCACGAACCACCACCAGACACAAATCCTTCAAAAACTGACTTGCCCAGAGACACGAGTACACCTAACCAGACTGCGATGCGGCCACCATCCTCTCCTGCTACAATGCCAACACAATATACAACTGACAAACACTCCACTATGCCTACACTGCAAAGCAGCTCCTACACAAACCACAAAACACATTTACTCACCAAACGTACTACCATTCGGTCACACACACACAAAAAAAAAAGAAAAAACAGAAATAAAATAAAAAGAACTCGGAGTTACCGGCTGTCGGCCGGTTTCCCAAAGTCCACTGGACTCACGTTCAGACGAGCTCGGGTTTGCAACAATAACTAGAAAGCACTCAGAGGGCGTGTATACCTCAGTCAATGTCAATATACTTTACGAAATATAAACTAACCTCGTCTATCATCGCTGCCGAATGTAATTAATTAAACGGTCTTAGTCTGACCTGGTAACATCTCAGATTTGGTATACCTCCGCCAACGCAAATAAATTCATGATTTTATTCCAGCCTCCGGCTCCAAGTCACCTTGGAATCTTATCAACTCTACCTTAAACCATTACCCACCTATCCACCAGATTTCACTGAAATCCCATTACAACTTTTTTAGATATTCTGTCCACTGACTGACAGACACGCACAGACGGGTGAATACATACCTCCTGATTTGGAGGTGGATTATTACTGTCACATCAACATCACTACCACACTATCACCATCACCACAGTTCCATCATGTCGCTCCACCCTCATACCATCATTACTACCACAGCCCACACCACATCACCTCATACCACTATCACACCACAGCTATACCACTAGACCGACACCACACCACCACCATGCCACAACACCACACAACCTCATACAACACATTACTCGTACATCACACCATACCACCACACCATCTATACCACTACACCACCAGGCGGTGGTGTAGTGGTATAGATGGTGAGGCGGTGGCTCAATCGGTAGAGAGTTGGCCTGCGGTCGTAACGGACCTGGGTTCAAATCCCGCTGAGGCAGGGAACAGTTTAAGGATTTGAATTTCATAAATATCAGACTTTACTGATCTACCAGAAGAACCGCCGACATGTCGTAAAAATACCCCCGCTAATACCAATACACCAGTCCTGTATGAGACAGCCCTAGCATGTATTCAGTATGGACGGTGGGTCTTAGCGCCGAAGAGGTGACACGTAGAGGTGTACGGTACGTAGGAGGACTACTGGGCCTTGAAAGCAGGCTGTGAAGCCTATGCCCAGAGTCGGTCACATAAAAAAAAAAAAAAAAAAGGGCCACCGCTACACGACCTTACCATCACTACCATCATAATACCAAACACCATCATTCACCACACACTCATACCACTATCATACCATCAAACCACTATACCATACCACCATCATCATTAACCAGTCACTCCACAACCAAATCGCAACACATCACCATGCCACCATCACCACTACACCACATCCACACCAAACCATCACCACCATAACAAACACCATGCCCACACCACACAAGCATTATACCACCACATCACACACACACACACACACACACACACACACACACACACACCGGGTACGGTACGAATGACCTTGGCTGAGGTGAAAGGGATGGAATGAGGGGGTGGGGGGGTGATGTCGTGAGGGGGGGGAGAAGGAGGAGAAACAATCTTCATATGCAATTACTTCTTCTCTTCCCTTCCTCCCTCCTTCCTTTCCTTTCCTCCACACTTCCTTCCTTTCCTCCGTCCTTCCTTCCTTTCCTTTCCTCCATTCTTCCCTTCTTCTTTCTTACTTTCTATTTAGGCTATCTCTTCTTTCGCCCTCTCCTTCCTTCCTTCCTTCCTTCAGGCTTTCCTTCCTTCCTTATCTTCTTTCTTCTCCCTCCCTCTCTCCTTCCTTTAATTTCCTTCATCCTCCTCTTTTTCCTACTTTCCTTTCGTCCTCCTTTCCTTCCTTCCTCCTTTCTTTTCCTCCGTCCTTATCCTCTTCCTTATTGCCTCCTTTTCTTCATCCTTCGATTCCACCGCTTCCTTCCTTCTTCCTTCGTTCTTCACCTCTCCCTTCCTTCCCTCCTATCTTGTTTTCATTCATTTTTTTCTTCTCTTCTTCCTTCCTTCCCTCCCTCCTTCCATAGGGTACCTCTTTCCTCCCTCCTTTCTTCTTTTTTTGTCCACATTCCAGTCCTTCATCCCCTCTTCTTCCCTCTTCACCTCCCTCCTTTCTTCCTTCCTTTCCTTCATCCTTCACAGTTTCTTTTCCTTCAGGTCCTCCTCCTTTCCTTTCCTTTCCTCAATCCTTCCTTTTTACCCTTCCTACAGTACCTTCATTTCTTCTTTGCCTCCTTCTTCCTTCCTTCATTCCTTTCTTTCTTCCTTCCTCCCTTATTTCCCTCCTCTCTTTCCTTCCCTCTCCTCACCCCCTCCCTCCTCCCTCTCTCTATCTTCCTTCCCCTTTCCTTTCCTCCTCTCTCTCTTTTCTCTTCCTTTCCCTTCCCTTCCTTACCTCTTTGTCCTTCCTCATCCTCTCTTCTTATCTCTTTTTCTTCTTCCTCTCCTTCTCCCCCTCTCTTCCCTGCCCTTTCCTCCCTCCCTCGTCTTCCTTCTCCCTCTCCCCTCGCTCTCTCCCTCCTTCTCCTCTCTCTCCATTTCTCCTTTCTTAGACTCTTCCTCCCTAGCACGACACTCCTCTCTCCCCCTTCCCCCATTCCTCTCTCTCTCTCTCTCTCTCTTAACCATTTTTCATGCACACCCATACCCGCCCACCACCCACCCTGACCTACCCCAAGCATACCCTCATTATTTTCACCCCACCCTCACCCCCAACCACGCCCTCACCTCTACCCCCACCCTAATTTCTCATCATATTTCAAGTTCCACCCACCCACACTCACGCGTTTCATCCACCCATCCTTATCCATACCCACATCGATCCACACCCCCACCCACTTCCATACCCACACTTAACCCAACCCTCACCCCCACCCACATCCACACCCCAGGCCACACCCATACCCACACCTCCTCTACTTCCATAATCTACTAGGTTCCAGCTACCCACACTCTCATCCACATCCACACCCACGCCATCATCCACACCCACATCCACATCCACGCCATCATCCACACCCACATCCACACTCACGCCATCACCCACACCCACGCCATCATCCACACCCACACCCACATCCACGACACCTTAAAGAAATTCACGGGCACTCCCTTTGGGCAGCATAGAGAATTTCTGAAAATCATCCATAAACAATAATTAGAATGACATTAATTGCGACTGATCCAGGTGACTCACAACCTTAATACACACATGGATAAGATTATAAAACACACACACACACACACACACACACACACACACACACACACACAAACACATATACACATTCCAGCTAATTCTCTCTCTCTCTCTCTCTCTCTACTACATTTCCAGCTGGACCACAACCTTAATACAAACATGGATAGGCTTATAACACACACACACACACACACACACACACACACACACACACACACACACACACACACACACACACACACACAGATACACACTCCAGCTAATTCTCTCTCTCTCTCTCTCTCTCTCTCTCTCACACACACACACACACACACACACACACACACACACACAATAAAGACCAAGAGGACACACTAAGGCCATAAATACACATCACCTCCATCAAGAAACAAAAATACTAATGAAGAACACAGAACCTTGAGATTCACGCAGGTCAATGCTTCAGTTCAAGACCCATCCCACAGTATCTTTCTGCTGCATTACCTCCATACGCAAAGAAGCAAAGGCCAACCCAACGCCCAATACTACGTAGAATATCCCAGCAACATCCCTCCTCCTCCACCCGACTCCACACGTCACACATACATAAACACACAGCCGTCCAAAACCTTCAGCCAAATAACACCCCTCTCAACCCACCACCAGACAAACACCCCTCTTCTTTCCTCCACCCCTCCTTCCTTTCCTCCACCCTTCCTTCCTTTCCTTTCCTCCACCTTCCTTCCTTTCCTTTCCTCCACCCTTCCTTCCTTTCCTTTCCTCCACCCTTCCTTCCTTTCCTTTCCTCCACCCTTCCTTCCTTTCCTTTCCTCCACCCTTCCTTCCTTTCCTTTCCTCCACCCTTCCTTCCTTTCCTCCACCCTTCCTTTCCTTTCCTCCACCCTACCCAGAGAGACACGTGTACACCTGGCCAGACTGCGCTGCGGCCACCACCCTTCCCTGCAACAATATCAACACAAATTTGCAAACAATCCACTTTGCCCACACCGTAATGCAACCCTCCTACACCACAACACACTTCATACACCACACTATCACAACACAAACAGTTCTTCAGCATAACCTCAACAAAAGGCCTCTGGGAGCGACCGTCTGAAGAAATAAATAAGTAGCAACTCATATCCACATCCTCACCTACACCTTCCCTGTTTCTAAGTATGTAAGATCCACCCATCCACATTCCCGCCTATCTACATCCACTCAACCACCTACCCATCCACCTACCCACACCCACGCCTCTTATTTCTCATCTTCCAAGCTCCACCCACTCACAGTCTCACTCATCTTCACCCACCCACCTATCCATCCAACCTTCCACACCCATACCTACACCCACAACCACTCCCTCCTCATCTTCATTCACGCGTCCATCCATCCACACTCTCATCCATACCTTCACCCACACAACATCCATCTTCATCCACCTGAACACCCACACCCATATTAATCCACCCTTACTGTAATCCACCCACATCCATTCTCTTCCACCCACACCCACACTCACATCCACACCTCATAACCTCTGCTAACGAAGGTGAAGGAGATTATGTATTCACTCCGGTATGTTTATCTGTAGACAAAATATCTCAAAAAGGTGTTAGAGGATTTCAATAAAATTAGGTGACCAGGTGCGCAGTGAGACAAGGAAGAGTTGATTAGATTTTGAGGTAACTGCGCATCCAGATTCAAGGATAAATCTTACTAGCGCCGGCGGAGGTATGCCTTCTCTGATACTCTGTGATAGGGCAGACACCTTTAAACTGATTATGCGAGACCCTAAAAGTAACTATTCATTCACCCATCCACACCTATTTTCACCCACCAACATCATCTTCATTCATGCACACATCCACACCCATCTTCATTCATCCATCCACTCACACCCATCTTCATTCATCCACCCACCCACACCCATCTTCATTCATCCACCCACCCACACCATCTTCATTCATCCACCCACTCACACCCATCTTCATTCATCCACCCATCCACACCCACTTCTTACTGTCCTTCTCACACAACACTCTTCATCTACTCTCATTCCTTTCATGAAGTCCCCCTACACACACACACACACACACACACACACACACACACACACACACACACACACACACACACACACACACATTGAACTCAAACAGCTCAACAACATTCGTGTGCGTGTGCGCGTGCGTCACTGGTAAGTCCAGACCCACAGCCTTCTTCACACACACACACACACACACACACACACACACACACACACACACACACACACAAAGATACACATTCCAGCCAATACTCTCTCTCTCTCTCTCACACACACACACACACACACACACACACACACACAAACAAAGATACACATTCCAGCCAATACTCTCTCTCTCTCTCTCTCTCTCTCTCTCTCTCTCTCTCTCTCTCACACACACACACACACACACACACACACACACACACACACACACACACACAAATAACACAGATACACATTCCAGCCAATACTCACACACACACACACACACACACACACACACAAATAACACAGATACACATTCCAGCCAATACTCACACACACACACACACACACACACACACACACACACGAAGATAATTGGAAGAAGGAGAAGGAGACCAAGAATAATACTGAAACCAAGACACTAGGCAGGATCTATATATGTAAAGGAGTAAATAAGAGTAAGGAGGATGGCAGAAGGAGGAGAGGAAGACCGAGGATGAGAGGTTAAGAAGAGTAGTGTGTATGACCCGTACTCACGCTGGGTAAGGATGCTCCCTAACACCTCTTCCTAAGTGGTTTATTTTGCTCATTGCCAGTCTCTGCTGTTACTTAAATCATTCTATTATCGCCCTACTCAGCATGAATGGCATACAAAACGATATTAGCCTCCCACATTAAAAAATAAATCGATAAGGAAGAGGTGTTAGGGACCTTATAAGAGAAGGTGAATGAGATTGGAAAGGTTGAAAGAAGAAGGAGGAGGAAAGTGGAAAGGTGAGAGAAGAATGAATGGATGAAGGAAGGAGGGAGAGAGAGAGAGAGAGAGAGAGAGAGAGAGAGAGAGAGACTAACGAGAAGAGGGAAAGAAAAGGAGGGAGAGGAAAGTAAGAGAGGGTGTCGAGAATGTGGTGGCTGGATAGAGGAAGAAGAAGAAGGAGGAGGAGGAAGAGGAGGAGGAGGAGGAGGAGGAAAAAAGTGGACAGGTAAGATGAGAATATGTGGATGGAAGGACAAGGAGAGAGAGAGAGAGAGAGAGAGAGAGAGAGAGAGAGAGAGAGAGAGAGAGAGAGAGATGAAAACTGAAGCAAAAAACATGTTAAGATAATAAAGCCATTAAAATCTCTGGGTTAAACACGCCAACATTTAATTAAGGTAAAAGCAGTGTGTTTGTGTGTGTGTGTGTGTGTGTGTGTGTGTGTGTGTGTGTGTGAGAGAGAGAGAGAGAGTACTGGCTGGAATGTGTGTGTGTGTGTGTGTGTGTGTGTGTGTGTGAGAGAGAGAGAGAGAGTACTGGCTGGAATGTGTGTGTGTGTGTGTGTGTGTGTGTGTGTGTGTGTGTGTGTGTGTGTGTGTGTGTGTGTGTGTGTGTGTGTGTGTGAAGGTAAATTCCAGGTAGCAGAATAATAGACATCACAGGTAAGGTTACACACACGCCACACACCTGGG